>NC_087218.1:66878489-66943186 GCF_015104395.2 Macrobrachium nipponense | reverse complement strand
GCTAATGGATGGTGGTCAGACTGCACACTAATGGTCATCCTACTAGCATGTGGTGGACGGCTCTGTGGACTTAGAACTCTTTGTCAGATGTGAAATACTTTGTTCTGCTGGCGATAAACTTCTCGCTGAAGAACACCAATGTGCAATGACCATCATCTGTCTTGTTCGAATACAGCCTCCGTCAATGTGCTACTCTTCCATTGTTATGGTAAGGGACCCATGGGGTAAAGGAAAGTTTAGTGTGGCAGCAGATTTTACTTTATTTTTGACAACCATGAAGGCTTTTTGTTTTTCCTACCAACATGAAATATTAGGTTTTCTTTCAAGTTACAATAGTATATATTGTAGCAATTACTCAAGCAAGGTTGGGTATGAATGGTGGCAATCGTTAATCATTCACATGAAGTTTTAGACTGCTTTGATTGTTGTCGGCTCGGGAAGTCTGTGATTGCTTGACACCTTCAGGGTTTGTTTGGTGGCCCAGGAATTTCACTACGTACTGGTTTTGCCCATTCATATTTGTCCTTTCAGACTATAAGTCTGTTTTCTGTGAGCATTAGCCTGACCAACCTGACATGAGATGTGTGATGTTGGGGCTGAATATGAAGTGTCCTCCTACAATGAATGACGCAGAAGGGCTAGGTTGCCCAGGATTTCATCCATCAGACATTGGAAGATTGGTACAGAGTTCCAAAGGCCGAAGCAGCTGTATTGAAGGTATACGTGCAAAGGGGTGTGATAATGACTTTTTTTTTTTTTTTTTTTTTTTTTTTTTTTTTTTTTTTTACTTACTTCCTTTGCAGCCAGGACTTGGAAGTATCCCTTCTGCAAGTTGATCTTCATAAAGTATTTTGGCACCCTCCATCTGGTTTGGTCTGCAATGTTTGGCAGTGGATACCTGTTAAGTACTGTCTTGATATTAAGTTGTCATGTGCCGACAAGTTTAGGTACCATGGTGGGGGAGGGGGTGGGGGGGGGGAGGGAGATACCCAGGGGCTGGAGGCTTTTGTCATATTCCTGTTAGTTCCATGTCCTGGAAAGCTTGTTTGACGTGGCGAGTTCTCTGGAGCCAAAGATCTGAAACAGGCATGCACTGGGCATCTTCGGTGACTGTGGTGCTTGCGGGTTTGGTCAGGTCATGCAACAAGTCATCCTTACATACCACCGGGTACTCCTGAAGGAGGCGACTTATCTCTGGTGCTGGAGTCAGAGTGAATAGGACCAGGGGGCAGGTTGTATGATCAGCTTCTGTTTCGCAACAAATGCCAGCATGTTTTGGGCTTTTAGGGAAGTCTGCATCTAAAGTGTGATTGTTAAGTTTGCTGTGATGAACGTTCACTTGTGCCATTTCCCTCCAAACGACAGATTTCATGGTCCGATTCCCGTATATTGACAGCTGGACATCTGCATGTTTTCAGTGAATACTTGTAGAGTACTGGAGTTGGCTGGCACAAATTAATGGCATGTGCCATTGTCGACTAGGAACTCCATGTTCAATCTTTCTTTTGGGATGAAAAATTACTTAAGTCTTTTTGCCTATACCTGGAAGAAAAAGACTGCAGAAAGCAGGCACAATTTCTTGTACAAGGCAACCGGTCTGCCCACTGCTGACATTGGGTTTCTTCTGCAATCCTATTGCATGTTATTTGACATGTGTCAGTTCCACATTTTTGAGCTTCATTCCCAAACCTCCAGTTGTAAAAACAAAACAAATGCCATTGGGTCATTCCTCTGTTTTGGGCTAGTAGCTTAGTGTGTCCTATATGCTTTATCGGTGATGGTGGTCTTTAGGTCTGCAAGCCATTCCACGATTTGTTCAACTACGTCGTTTGGCAGGAATTTAGGATGGTGACAGCTTTGCAGTATGTGGAGATCATCGTCTTTGACCTGAAGATGGTCTGCACTCAGAAGAACCAAGCCTCTTGAGTTGTGAGCTGGATGGGCTGGTGGTGCCAGTATTGGTCATCTTAAGGATCGCCAGTATAACGAGGTTGTGAGTAAGAGGCAAGGTGTATTCTGGTTCATTGACAAAATCCTGACAGGTCAAGAACTCTAGCAGATGTAAAGGTAGCATTTGACACTAGGGAGAAACTGAGACATCTATATACTGCCAGATGTATTTTCTCACACCTGAAAAATGGTTAACCATGTACAGATTAAAGTTCAATACCTATGGTTGGAAACCTTGCAATGTCTGACATTCATTAGTAATTACAGTTCTAACAATCAAGTAGCTTCTGAAAAAAAATCTTTGGTGCACTTGAACTAGGAGAACTGGCTTTGTTTCTTGAAAGTACTTGGTTGCATTTCATAGCTCTTTGCTTTGGAGTGGGCATCAATATGTCTCAGAATTTTAATCTTGAGCTAAAGTATCTACTGTTCACAGTAAAATTTCTTTATACTGTACATAGCCTCCAAGATTGATTCACTTGGAGGTAATGTCTTCCAAGACATCGCACATGGAGGTAATAATGATTACTATAAATTGTAAGAGGAAACTTTCCATTCTTGACAAGCGAGGTTCAATTTCTGCTAATACTTCTGCTCCCTGATGACAAAAGTTAAATAAATTTGCTACATAGTATTAAAAATAACAAATTAAGAAACAATAAATATTATCTTGAAATAGTATCTGGATTTGTAAATTAGCATCACTTGTGACCATCGATCGAGTAAAGCACAGAATTTTTTTTATAAAATTCAACAGGGGTACGTTCATAGATGAGTTACCAGTAAATTTTCTTGTAACAATGTGTTGTACACTTTATGCTGTAGATTGAACTCAAGATATTTCTCAGTTTATATATTTTTTGCCTACAGAATAATATAATTGTCCCAGCATTAGTAAATCTCCACACAACAAATGGAATGGACAAGAACAGTACTCAAGATTCATATGTGTACTATTTAGTTTAAAATTATATTTTATCATGATTACCTTTTCCAATGTATGATGTCTGAGACAGTGACTTTACAGTAGGTGTATTTTGCTTTATTATGACAAAAACAAATGCCACAGTTTGCTTAAGAGTTGAGCTGCGGTTGGGAAAGTGTTTTTCTGCAGGCTTAGGTATTAAGATCTTGTCAACCTGCCTTCAAATAATTTTTTTTATAATGATATTTCTTAATTGGTGCTATACTTACTTGGACAGTGGTGGGATGGTTTGAATCTCATGCTGTAGATTTGCTTTTCAAGTTGCTAAAATTGCATCTTCATACTGCCTAAATTTGCAATTTTCTCCTTGCAGGGATAATTCATTGTTTTAGTGTAAAGATTAGGATTTTCTTGAAATGAAAGATGGATGTTTCTGATGCACACCTACATAATCTTTAGTAACTAGGGTTACTCTTTGCCTGGGCAACTTGAGATAATATGCCAGATGTGTTAATGATTCCTGTGAGAAGAATAAAATTTTAGATAAATTTGGGGTATTTGAGGTATAATTGTTTACATATGTACACACAGCTACTAATTTATATTGTTAGAATATATTTAAATTTTGCGAATATATTTAAATTTTACACAAACAAAAAAATGTTGGTTAAAGCAAGTAATTTTATACATCTAGTGTGAAAGCTACTAATTAAAATGGAATACTGGAGTAGGTTGTATTAAAATTACTTCATACAGAGTAACCTATGATACTTGCATTTGTTCGCAGGTCACAAAAGATTTTGGCATTACTGGCCTAAAACAGGTGATGGACTGGAAGGGATTTTATGGTGGTCCAACACGATCACCTTTACAACCTCTTCCTGAAACTGAAGTAGCAAAGTTACGTAAAGTTTTTGTTGAGAGTGGGTATCTGTAAAGTGTCAATAGGTAATAAAATCTTTGTTGCTTATTAACAAATAAATATTTTATATACTATAATAAACCATGTTTCACATTAGCTTCCTTCTGAATGTATCTAATGGCCATTTTATTTTTTAGATTTCAATGGAAGTTTTCATTAGTGTGGATAATTGTGATTCATCTAGATAAAATTCCCATTACCAACATGGCATTAATTGAATTTCAGAACTGCGATACTAGTTATTTTTAAGTTAAGTGGACAAGAATTCTTGATTATTATAGTATACACCAGTGTTTTTTCAAAGTCTAATTCAGAGACTCCCTTACAATGTAGTTTATTAAAAGTATACTGTTAGTAGAATGGAAAAAAATGTATGGCCAGACTACTACAGTATTATTGTAGCATAACTGAAAACTTATTAAGAAAGAATGCTGAAAGAATATCTATCTATCTATTTATCTATCTCTACACATTTGTTTTTTAGGTATAAACCCAATGTGTAATATGGTGATGGAGGGTAGTTTGACTCGTTAAAAGCAGGAACATTTTCTTGTCAAATGTTTAAAGGTGCAAAATGTAATCTGACTCAATTAGTTATTTTGAAATATTGATTTTTCATGAATTTGAATAGTTTCATATGTCTGAAGATGGAATTGAAAACAAAATGGAATCAGTGCGGTGCTGAAACTTATAGGAATAGGTGCAGCCATTTTGTGTCAAAAACCTAACATATCCAATTTAATTTCCAAATTGGACACTTGTTAACAACAAAAGACACACAAAATCCCAGATAAAACTAAAGTTTAAAGACTAACCATAATTACAAAATATTTTTAATGCAGCCTCAAAAATTAAGATTATGATACTCTACAGTGGGTAGTGGTGTCAGTGCACCTCATATGGTGCATTCTTAAGAGCGCCCCCAGCTGCAACCCCTCTCATTCCTTTCAATGTACCTCTGTACATGTTCTTTCTTCCATCTGACTTTCCACCCCCTTCCCCCTAACAAAAGTTCACAGTGCATATGAGGTTTTGCTCCTATTACACCTTCCAAACCTTTCGACAGTCAAATTTGTTTCGGTACTGAATGACCTCATAACTCCCCAGTGCTTGCCTCTTTCCTAAAATGACATATATAATAAAATAAACTTTTTTTTTTTTTATATACACTAACTTTGTATATACATACACTAACCAGGTAATTTACATAGCAATAGTTTCTAAGTAACGGCAGCTAAAATTTGAAATTCGCGGTAGCGATTCCTTTGTGTTGGTGTAGTAAGATCCTCTTCTACTATCGGGGGGAGGAACAACTAGGTAAAGGTCAGATATTTGTTTATGCGTTTCTTTATGCGCTATGTTCATGCAAGGGGAGTCCGGGGCAGGCCTCTATCTGTTAATTAACTTGGTAGTATTTATTATACAAAAGTTACTTTTATTATTACAAAAAAAAATGTCATTTATGTTATATAACTCATCAAGTAATTACATAGCTGATTCCCACATTGACAGGAGGTGGGATTTAGAATATACTCTAATCCCAATTGTTCCTTACCTTGTAAAGAAGCGGCTGCAGGAAGTTACTGCCTCTGATTGGCACTCATCACTTACTTTGTAGCAGCTGGGCAGTATAGCCAAGGTTGCCTACTATGCAGTGGAGCTTGAGCTTTAAGCGAAGGAGTATTCTATAACGCTAATAAAGTATAAATTTTGCACCTGCCAGGGTGCAGTACCATCTACTGACAAAAAAATTAGATAAAAGCTACCAACAATAAACTGTACTTCGCCAATTTGCATTACTACTGGTAACCGACAACGAATTTCAAACCATCAGCTGACGATCGACAACCAGTCATCAATCGGCAGCAGCAAATTGAATGGCCTTTACATAGTTGTTCCTCTCCCCCCCCCAATAGTGGGCGGGGCCGTTCCTACACCAAAACAAAAGAATGGCTACCACGGATTTCAAATTTTAGCGGCCATTAGTTAGAAACTATGTAATTACTTGTTAAGTTGCATATAAAAAAACTCCAAAAACACTATATTCCACTCTATTCTAACATTAGGGTACAATGTGATCTGGAACCTGAGGCTGAAAAAACTCCAGGAACTTACTAGCAGTACATTTACTTTATGGATTCAAAAAATAGGAATTCACGGTAACATCATGCCAACAGGTTTTAAAAGTGTATTAATTATTTGAAACAGATTTATCATTTACCTTTAACAAATTTTCATGGTGTAACTGAAGATTCCTCAAAGTCACTAAAAAATCTTGTATGGGTCTTTATTGTTTAGCACCTGTTCTGAGATATTCAAGATAAATAAATTCAGTTCAGACACACTTCACTAAAACCTATAGTATTACTGTACCTTTCTGCTGGCATCTGAATATAACCCCCATTAGATTGATCCATAAAAACATGTATCTTTCATGCTTCTTTGAAAAATAATAAGTTTTAAAAATTTTCAGCCTTGGCTTAAGTGTCCTCAATAAAAAAAGTATTATTTCCTTAACATATGTAGAATAATATTATCTTTGCGTGTAAATTCACCTTAGCTCTGAGCACTTTATACTTATGTAAATTTATTGTTTGTAATGAAAAATCCTTCAACTAATGACAAATATCCTAGATTTAAAAACCACCTGAAATTGATGTGGCCTTTTCAAGTAACCAAATTGTCGTTCTGGAAATTCCCAAGCTATTCAGTTTCAAACAAAGTCCACTACAGTCCCTTGGGCATCGGTCATTTTTAAAATCCAAATTTTCAGCCGTAAAAGCATTAAAATTTGTATAAGACCTATTTTCTGAACAGTAATTTACAAAACCTTTTCTAACCCACTGTTTATTTATGTTTCATGACTGTTTTGGCCAATTTCCTTTGGAGTCTCTTTGGTTTATAGTTTGATGATTCTGTCCATAAGGGCATATGAAGAAGTAGAGAAAGAAAGAACTGACAAATCATGTAAACTATATAAATTAGTAAAACATTACTATGCTATATTTTTTAAACTTGTACAAATTCTTCATTTTAAGGCATTTTCATATTTTATGCAGCCCTGATGGGAATGGATTCCCTTAAATATTGATATGGTGTAAAAATAAAGCTTCAAATTATTTCTAGGTTTCTTGCTATCCTAGTTATTGTTAAATAAACTAAAGCTTGTCAAAAGTGAGAATCTTACAAGCAACATATCTCATTTCCAGACTCCAAATTGTTTTCTATTCAAATATTTCAAGCCCAGTTTTTTGCTCACTGTCCCAATTTTTTTTGTAATGTAAATGAATTAACTTACCTGGAGGTTAGTTTGCTAATGATGGCTTCATTTTCCATAAAGATATGAGATACCAGTGGACTCCACTGGAAAGGTTACCAAGTACTGTATAGTATCTTAGCCAGTACTGCCTCAATGGCCTGTAATCATTTAAATTAATTAGTTCTCAGGATTATATAAATTGGGACTACCTTACCCTATTCACTGAAAGTCTCACACAAATTGCCTACATTAACCCCATCTCAAGATACTTTTCTGCCATGGATCACTATGGAAGGGAAACATTTAGAGATTTTTTGGACACGCTTGATTCCTATGAGTATACAGACTTTTATTTTTATGGATATACATCTGGCAAAGCCTAGGCTGGCTGGAATGGAATGGAATGGAATATGAAATTTAGGCTTGAAGCCAAGCACTGGAATCCATAGGGATTATTCAGCGCTATTAGGCTGGTTGGAGATTGTAAATAAAGTTTGGAATTTGCCAGTCTCCCTTATGCACACAGTACTCAGAACAAAAGTTTCTCTGACCCACATTGAATATAGATGTATATATTACTCTTAGTCTCATTGTGGCTGTGTTTGAGGCTGTACTTATGCTTTCATGGTTGATTGACTTGTTTGTGGTGTTTTCTTGCCCTTGTGTTGTTGGTGTGCATACTTGGCAGGATTGTGCCCCAGAAATCTGTTTTTCCTCTTACGGATGAACATAGAAGAGGCCCAGGAATGGATAGTGTGAGAGATTCATTGTGGCATCTGCCATTGGCCTTCTTCATATTATTCACCATGCAGAGGCCAAGAATAAGTCTTCCCAGTGGGACAGATATGGCTTCAGGAGGAGGAAAGCAAAGAGGATATCATCAGTATGTGTAAATGGAAACACACCTTGTTTATCTCCATACTTCCATTTGGCATAGTTTCTAACCCATTCTCCCTTACAATGCCAATCAAGGAAAATGTTTGACAAAGCAAAGAGGAGAGATTCACCCATAGCAATATCTGTTCCTGATTCTCCTTCCTTAGTACCTGCTACCCCAACTCTCACAACAGAAATGAAGTTGTTTCTAGAACTGTAGCAGAGTGTCCGACGTAAACCTTCCCCATCTTCTTTCTTTGATCACTGATGAGAGCACCCCATAGAGGAGCAGTGCCATCAGTGCACCTCACATGCATTACTACAGGTTGCTTGCAAGGCTCCTTAGCTCACTAACTGTACCCTTTTCTTAGCCTTTTACTTTACATCCATAACCACTTCCTTTCCTCAGTCTTGCTACCCAAGCTCTCGGCTTAGTTAATTCATTAATTAATGCAACTGTGGGGTTTTCTCCCAGTTTCAACTTCAAGTCCCTGTACTTCACCTTTATTTTTGGGACCTATTTATATTGCTGTCCCTCTTTTCTTCGTCTTATGCACTGTATGGGCAAACAGTAATTTGGGCTGTACAGCTTAAATTTCATAATCAACCATCTGATGAGAGCAAACCCTCAAACCGCCCATTTTTGCTGTGATTCAGGGCGCTGGACAGAGGGGGACAAAATACGTACTTCATGCTACCTATGGAACATAGCCCACAGTCCTTGGAAACACTTTCTCCTTGGATCCCATGGTGGCAGGGTAGAACAGTAGGTTGTGTAAATACATACCAACTTCCTATAGGATGGAATAATATATTGCCTAAGTATTGGGGTGAAAATAATTGGGTGTTAGGTGTGCGAATGATCACTTTACCTCCTATCTGCCTTCTAACTTCACAAATAGTGGAGAAAGGGGAATAGAGCATTCTATCTTACTGCAGTGATCTTCTGCTACTCCAATTGGTTATCTCGGCATGGGGACCCATCAGCCGATAATGATGAGGGGCACAGGAGCCACTTTCCTCAGCTCACTTAGATGGCAGGACACTGACATTGAAAATGGCATATGAACAGCCCTAAATTTTTAGCAGGTTCACCCCCCTAAATCTACGTTTGCCCATAAAAAAAAAGAAAAAAAATTGTAACCTCAAAGGAAAAAAATGGCAAATTATTTAAAATTTAATTTTTTCATACATAAGCTAACTCATGTTCTTCATTATATACGTATCTAATATCCACCCACCCCAAATTTTTTTTGTACTGCTAAAGAGAAACCTGCACAATATCTACTGTGTGCAGGTTTGTCACAACTCCACATAGAAGACAAAACCAAATTCTGAAACCTCGTTTCCAAGTTTCAACACAGTCAAGTACATCCATATCAGACTGAGGTGTCTATATCTAGGAAAATACAAATTATCTTAAAAATTTGCCACGTTTTATACATTTCCTATGACATTTACTTAGACACCAACTGCAGACAAAATGCCTATTCCTTTCTCTCAAGTACGCAATTCCTTGGGGTTGTCCTTGCCATCAAGGCTCTAAAATTTTTCTCCTTTTCTCAATGCAGAACATTATTAATCAGTACTTCACTTATTATCGTTGTGTATTACGTATAGTACTACAAATGATAGGTTGGGAACCTCAATCTTATCATTTCCATTCATATACTTCATTCACAATACTAAATTGTTTAAGGTGCAATCAATACCATTTGCTGTCAATCCAGAAAGAAAGTGTTCACTTCAGCCTACAAAGGCTGAAATGCTCAAGTAGCTGTCAAATTGGTAAAATAAAAAAGACAGCCATGAAAAACCCATCCTGTGTCTTCATCTAAGAGTTTAGATTGAAATAAGGGACGTAATTTCCCACAACAGAAAATATACATATTCAGTAATTAGTGAAGTGCTTTTACAAGAACATAAGAACACATTAATGCCATTCTGCTTGCTTATAAAGGTAGTTGATCCCAACATTAATCGACTCCTAAAGAGCTAGAAGCCATTATGAAATTTTGTGTAATAGAAAACACTTTACAAACCACTGTGAAAGATGTACTTCTGTATTTACAATTTATTAAGTGCCAAAGTTTTAATGATAATTATTCTAATTGTACCTTTCAATACTAGGAGCACAAACACATTAGTCACTTTGTACCCATTTTCTATGTTACAAAAGGTTATTTTATTAAACATTTTGCATTAGAAAAGCACGCCCTACCATTGCATTTTTTTCACTGATAAACAATTTAATATTAAAGAGTGCATATTGTTACAAAACAAGAGGAGTTTTATATGTAACTTTGATAGTCTGTATGAAAATACTCATAGCCATGTATCCGACATTTTTGATAAATCAAAATCAAGAAAATGATATATTGTAAATGACAAGACTATGATAAACCTTTTGAAGCACTGATAATTGATCAAGAAATTTTTGTATTTTCACTAAATAACTGTTGTAGCTAAAATTAAATGTAATAATCTGTCAACAGTATAAGGTTAAAAATGTTTAAATCTTTTACATCATGTCAACTGATATAGCTAACCCATTTTTGTATATGAACCTAATTGTCTTACAAACAAATGTATTCACCAAGCATGGCCATATAAAAGTTACTCATATAAGATACAAGAATTAAAATTGTCTCAATTTAAATTAAAGAAACTTGAAAAATGAACTATGTTGAGACTACTTTTATTCTTAACATAATGTATCTCCACAATTTTATCTTTAGTAAAATCTATAGGTAATAGTAAGTAGTAGTTGTTTTTAAATCAATCATAATAGTAAGGAAATTTATCATTGATAAAATACAGGGGATACTGACAGAATTAAAAGGAAATGAATCATGATTGACAATTTTATGTTAACATTTTGTTTTTTACTTGATAATAATTTTGCTATGCTTTAATTTTTACTTGATGATCAATTTGATATGCTTAATATTCAACTATTGGGGAAAGATTTTTTTAGAATGTGTCCATTATTATCAATTGTTGCCAATTTATTATTGGTTCGTCCATTGTTATCGTAAAATACTCATTAAAACATTGGGGACAATGTATGGTGGTGGCCGAGTGATTAATGTTAGTTAGGAAAATATCGTAGATATAAAAAAAGAGAAAAAGAGAGAGAGCATCCACTGATAGACAGATGAAGAGAGAGAGATAGAGAGAGAGAGAGAGTTTGCGCCAAAGTGTGCCTCGTAATACCCAAACAAGTGAGTGTTTTATCGAACTGTAGGCCATTAGATAAATGGCATTCGTTGTTTTATTGAAATAACTCTTCAAACTCCCACCGGAAACTACGACATTTCTGGTGACGTCATTAAGTTACACCCACCGAAGAGGCGTTAGAATTAATTTTCGCCCAAACGGGTGTACAAATGACGTGATCAACCAATGAAAGAAACCAGAAGCTAGCGACGAAAAAAAAAAAAAAACCTTCCCACTTTTTAGGAGGGACATCTCTTTGGAGATGTTCCCCTACTAGAAGCAGAGAACAGAGAAGGAACAGAGCATCCGAGGGTGAGGTTTTGTGTACCTCACCTACCGTGGGGAAGAAAGGCTTCAAACATCACACACAGCTTCTACCCTCAACACCTCAGTACAATCTAAATTTGTATTTGTTCCGACACGGCATACAAACCTTCGGTCCTTTTACAATAGGAAGGTACTAGCGGCAGCTGGATAGGTCGTAAGCTTTCGAACAAGGGGTTCGGTAGTTAACTGCTTGTCCGACAGGCGCGCGCGCGCGACTGAGAGGCAGGGTTCCCAGACGTACGATAATTATTGTACGAGTACGATAATTTGACCCTCTGTACGATAAACGATAACGAGCGTATGATATACGATAATTCGTGAAATATGTAAGATCATTACTGGAAATGTACGATAATTTGAACCTTTTCGTCAACTTATAGGAATTTAGAAGATTCAAGGCTATAAGGCATCCAAGGTCATTCGCCGCCTGAAAATAAGTAAAGCTTAAAAGGAGCAGAAGGCAAAAAAGATGATATGGAAAGGTAACAGACAAATATGTACCTCTCTCTCTCTCTCTCTTTGATGGTGATGATAAGGATGATGAATAAGGAAGGCAGTAAAGTCATTTTTTGTTCTGTATACATATTTTTCGTTTTTATTGTTATTAGTGTGATGATAAAGAACAATTAGCGAGTCCTTCATAAACAGTATAGTACTGATCTTTTAGTTTCGTTTTCATTGATGATAATACTGATGATTATCAACAGTGATCTTTTTGTCGTATTTTTCCTTTCATTTTCATTAATGTAATACTGATGATTAGTAATGGTTGTGATTTTTTTTCTTTTTTTAAAGTTTACATTGGTGATATAGAATGACAATAACAATCACTGAAGTACTAAATGGGCTACTTTGTACAGCCTACAGAAAAGTTATCTTTTTGTTCTATTTTTTTTCATTATTAGCAATAAATAGAAAGGACATTACAATTTTTCTATTTAGCCTTACATTAATAGATATAAAGATATATTGCTGTAGGTGAAATACAGCTATATTATGATATGAAAAATGTGCGACAATTCTAATCAAAATACGATAATTTGAAGAGGTTTGGTACGATAATTTGGTCTGATACATCTGGGAACCCTGCTGAGAGGTAAACAAATCACTTTTGCTTTCGGCCTGCTGGCGTGTACGTGTATCATCGCTCTCTGCCCGCTTCATCGTCGTTGCTTTCGCATGGTTGTGTTTTTCTTTTTCTATTTATCTAGTGAAACTGAATTGTAAGTACAATCATTTCATATTTATTTCCATTGAATTCAATTGTGATTAAAGGATCTTGGTTTCTCCACGCCCTCCGTTTACCCGAGTGCCGGGACTGAAGGGCGTAAGTGCGGGAATTCATTTTCCCAGAAATGATCCTCGTATTGTGTATGCTCGGTGCCGAGGGCGGGAGAGCGCTCGCTCCGAGCGTATATTTTGGTTGGAAATGTGTAGATGAAAATCGTAAGTAAGTGCTCTTTTCATTTATATTTTTTTGACCTGTATGCTCGTTGCCGAGCGAATGCGCTCGAACACGAAAACTTATTCTGTATGGAAGTGGAATCGCAGTACAGTATTCTTTTTCATTTTCATATATTTATTTTGATTGTAGCAATACTCTTTTTGGATCAGTTTCCGAGCTTACCCGGAAAAATTGATCCTTTCCCCTTTTTATTTGAATGAAGTGAAATCGCAAGTGCAGTTCTTTTTCATTTTCATATTTTATTGAGATTGCATTGTTTTACTTGGATCAATGTTTCCGCTATTTCCCGGAATTGATCCTTCCCCTTTTTTATTTGTATGAAGTGAAAATCGCAAGCGCAGTATTCTTTTTCATTTTCATATATATTTTTGATTGCATCAATTCATTATGGATCAAGGTTTTCCATTCATAATCGGGAATGGATCCTTTTACCCTTGCGCTCGGTACCGAGGGGCGCAAATGCGCTCGATCCGAGCCCTATTTTCATTGTGAGTGAATCGTAATGCAAGATTCTTTTTCATTTTATTCCTTTTATTATTGAATGCATCAATATTTAGTTTTGGTTCAAGTTCCGCTCAGTCAGGGAATTGATCCTTATGCCCTTGCATTCGGGCCGAGGGGCACGATTGCTCTCGGGCTCTTATATTATTGTTGGGTACATGGGTGCTGTGCGGGGGTGGGGAACGAGAACCCCCCCCCCCGCTCAGCTCTCACAGATGGCCCTTCCCTTGGGGGGGGGGGAGGTTATCGGCGTTCTTCTCCTCGCCCGATCCGTCGAGCGCGGGGGAGGGCGCTTCGTGCCCGCATGTACAATTGTATTCTGGGTCTTCCACTCGTTTCGGAGAGGGCTCACCCCCCCGCGCGAGGGGACTTCCCCCCACTAATCGCTACTACTGTTATTTCCGCAGGTGCTACTGCCACGAGGGTGGACCTTGGTGAGGTATGGGCGTCCTTCCATTTGCAGGGCGTGCTAGTGTCCAGGGGCTGCGGTTCTATGTCTGGGCCTACTGCGGTCATCCATGGAGTGGTGACCACGCTCCAGGTGACGACGTCCCTCCTCACCTGGTGTACTCGCCTCACGTGGTAACAGTCTTGCCTACAGCCGCTGTGAAGTGCCATTCGCCGTACCGAGTAGGGGGGCGTGCCGCCGCCGCTCGTGGTTGCCGCGCTGCAGCGACCACACTTCCGCTGCCCTAAGAGCTCGCCCCTGGACCTGCCGCCGGTACCCAGGATGTTTGCTGGCTGCTGCTCCACTTCCTGTGTTTCCGGTGCTGGCCTGCCGTACCTGCCGATTCTGGGCTGACTGTCCATGCAGTTGCTCGCGCTGGCTGTCCCTGCCGTTGCTGCGCTGGCTGTCCCTGCCGTTGCTGCGCTGGCTGTCCCTACCGATGCTGTGCTGGCTGTGCCTGCTGTTCCTGAGATGCCCATACCTGCTGACGTCGTCCCTGTTCGTGGTGGGACTACCCCAGACTATGGTCTGTCTGTACAGGTGCGTCCGGGCCCTGTGGCTTCGGCTACAGCAGCCCCGGCTCCGCCCTGGATGGCAGATCTTACGTCTGTCCTGAGGAAGCTGACGAAGAAGAGGAGGAAGGTGTCGTCGTCGTCGTCGTCGTCTTCATCTTCTTCATCGTCGTCGGCTGCCGCCTCTTCCCCTTCGACTTCTAAGGCTTCACAGCCGAGAAGAGGAGGTTGCCTCCTCCCTCCTAAGAAGTCTCCCTCGGGAGCTTCTCGGGACCCGCCTCACCTCGGTGGGACGGGAGGGTTCCTTCCGCTGGTCCTCCTGCTCCTTCGGGAGCGGGGCCCATCTCTTCTTCCGCAAGGAAGAAGACTACGGGGACCAGAGGAGTACCGGCTAACCACCGGTACTTCCTCGCCATGGTGTCAGTGGTTCTGCCACTGCATCAGGGTCCGTCTCGGCCTCTCGTTCGCGGGAGGTACCGAGTGTACGGTCGCCTACCAGCGACCGTGCAGCCAGGAACCAGACCTCGGAGCTCGCTCAGCGTCAGGTTCACGGCACGGGGCGGAAGGAGACTGGTGACAGCCGCTCACGCGACTCTCACCAGAACCAGCTCTCGCTCTCGCGGCGACCAGCTGGCTACCCGGGGACGTGACGGGTCCACGACCGGCCACGGGCTGAGGCTGGAAGAGGTCCTCTCGTTCGCCGGTATCCAGCCACGGCTGGAACCAGCGACGTGACGTTGCCGTGAGGACAAGCACCGGTCTCACTGTGACAGTGGAGCCTGCAGGTCGCCTGACCGTCGCTCTCACAGAGAGCGATCGGGTACGGCAACCAGCACAGCTCTTCTGACACTCGAGATCGGGGCCGCTGTGCTCAGTCCAGCCGCCGTTCTCCACAGCGAGACGGTTCGACCAGGCCTGCAGCTCGATCGCCACCGCGGGTTGACGATCGCCTGCAGCCCTCCAAGCCTGCTGGTTCTGCCAGCGAGCGAGGAGGGAGCGTCAGGTCTGCCTCTCCCGTACCTTCAACCTCCTCGGGTTACACCGGGAGGAGCGAGGTATTGAGGAGTGATCGTGAGGGGTGCGCCCCTCATGATCCCACCACGACGCCCTACGTGCCAGGCACGGTTCTTGGACCGGCCAGGACGTATGCGCAAGTGGATGGAGAAGACCGAGAGGGCTGTCGCTGTTCCCCCTTCTTAGGAGGAAGGTTCTCGGATATGCTCTTGTTTGAAGGGCTTAACGGTCCCACTCTGCAAGATGCTGTGACTTCCGAGATCACAGAGGAAACTTTGCCGAGGTTTTATGGCGCTGATTCGTCAGCACAACGACCTCGGGGAAGGATCGCCGCTCCCACCCAGCAGAGCCACGTCTCGGCTCGAGTCGTTTTGGGGCCCGAGAGGGAACCCAAATCGACGGTGGGTCTGCCGCGATCGGAGCTTGCCGACTGTGTTGAACCAGTAGTCTCTCGTCTCCGGACAAGAAGGCTCTCTCAGTTCTGGCCGTCGAACAAGCTACTTCACCTCCTCTACTGCGGACAGAGGCGTTTCTACGTGTCTTCGGACACCGTATTTGAATACCCTTCGGTCCCTCCTGATGGTTTCGACCTCGACGAGGACTGGAATGAAGAGTCGGAGGACGGTATCGGCTCTCTCCTGTCAGGTGTCGATCAGCCCCACCCACCCAGGGACGACGTTCACAGTGGCGGCAGACACTTTTACCTACAGTATGAGTTCGTACCCTCCTCGGGAAAACGTTTTCTCCTGACGATACGTTTTCCCAGGCTCTGAGAGGCCATCGCCGTAAGGCGATGGCTGCTCCTTTTCTTCTCCAACTGCTAGTTCCGCTGGGAAGGCGAGCCAGTATCCAATTCCTCCCCATTCCCTCTCTCCTTACGGCTACGAGGGAAAGGGGAGGGATCCTACAGAGATTTCTCTGTAAGATCCCACGTTAGGGGCTGCGCTACCGGGGGACCTTCGGGTCCTACCTGACGTAAGCCCCGGTCATTGAGGAGGGATCTGCCTCTTTCTCGATTTCTACGGGAATCGAGAGGACCACCAGCCGATATCGTTTGACGAATTCGGTGGGGGGTTTCGCAGAGTGCTTAGAATTCTACGGAATTTCTAGCGCACTCAGAGTGTTCGAGTTTTTTTTACGATCTCCAAACACTTAGGCGAGACCACGGTCCAAAGTGAGCGAGAATCCCCGATAATTGTTACACGATAATCGGGAACCTCGCTTATGCTCGAATTCCTGTAATTTCTAGCATTTGGAAGAAGACTGCTGCGGAAAGAAGAGTATCTCACAGTAGGCGATTAACCTGGAATAGAGAAGAACGGACGGAACTTCCAGTTGGCTTGAACTATCGTCTTCGGTATTCTGTTCACCATTGAAGCTTTCCTTTGGGAAAGACTTCTCCTTCACTCTCTTGACTAGAGAACGAAGGCGGTCGATCTCCAATCCTTATTCTCATTCCTCGAGAGGAAAAGAATTTAGGATGGAGGTCGTGGTACAGAACCTACAAATATACTACGTATATTACCCTCGCGACATGATTCTTTTAACAGTTGAATTGTCCGGGGGTAGGCGCATACCGTAGTTAACTCTACGGTTTGTGACCGAGACGAATTGTATCTTAATGAACTGCAACTCGGGTTGCCTGCAACCTCCCAGCAGTTATCAGTTTCGATTTTAGATACTTGGTATTGTCATGACAACACCAAATCAGCTTTTGTATTTACCGAAATCCGTTTCGGTTAAATATAATTGCTCGAGCGTATTCTTTATGCTCGATGGTTCTAGCCGAACGCATGCCTTCGTGGAATAATGGATTACCTGGCAACTCAGGATGACGAGTCACCGAGAGCTACTGCGTATTGAACTGCCTGATAGCGGCTCAGTATCAGTTAGGTCTCGGAGATGAACGGTCGGTTACGTCTCTCTCTCCCCTGGTTTGATTGACTACCGAACCGTATCTCTGCCCAACAATCATGGACTTAGGTCTCTGATTAACGGGGATTCTCGCAATAATGAAGGACCATCTACTGCTGTGACGCTCGATTTCATCGCCTTCGACATTGCGAGAATTTTCAACAGAGATATCTCTTGGACTCTTTCATCTTTTTCTGTTTACCGCACGGTAAACAGAAGTCTGTACTAGTCACCCGCTGCATCGCACCGCGATAATGCGAATGATTTTTGCAGACATCTGAGTTTGTCTTCAAAATATCTCGTATTCGTAGGTGTGCAATTATTCATTGCTCGCCCCGAATTAACAGATATGTCAGAAGACATCGCCTACTCTCCGACCTGACAGCTCTACTTCCAAATTGTTCAGCCCATGAGAAGCAGTTCTTCAGGCAGTAGTTTCCCTGTCTTCATTACTGAACAGCGCTCCGCTTTTATTGCAACTACGATCCTCACGGACAGCAATGAATAGCGGTTAGCGTTCTCAGTCTTTGTAGCACAGGTTCAGAATCTTGAGAATCCTTCTCTCGGTTCAGCTGTGAAGACGTAGGTTGCATTTTCTGTACACCTTCGTCTTCAACGACACATAGTGTTGTTTCTCCTTAGCCGAGAATCAACTATACTATGAGATATCTTGCCATCAGGGACCTCGGTCTCTAAGAAGGCAATTGACTTTCGCCTGTTGGACACATGCCTTAAGAGAGTCATCACCTTGCCTTCTGGCATCGGTGACGAACAAATTATGCTCGGGTGCTTGGACAACTTGCCTCCTACCGAACGCAGTCAGTCGGCAGCTGTCAGAGCGCCCCCCAAGTCTGTTACGAACTTCGCTGTGGACTTAGTTCGGTTGTTCCATAACAGTCTTTTCTTCGTCCTAACGGCTTGTCACAGTACCCATACCATCGACACCCACCATTGAGTGTCGGTGTCCTATCCACTACAGAGAAGAACAACTTCCGCTTGCAGACGGGATATACCAGTATGGGTACAGGACATCACCGAAGTCGAGAAGAGGGATAGGTCATACGACCATTCCCTTCTTTTCCTCTGAGGTAATTGCATGACTTTTCCTGCGAAGTCAAGCATCCAGGGGATGGGGATTCGTGACGCTCGATTTCGTACCGAATTCGTAGCGAAGACTCTGAACCCTTCGGTTCCTGACGATCGGTTAGAGTCCTTCACAATCCCCTCCCTAATGGACTTCACCGCCTTCGATGCGAAGGAGATGCTGCTTTGTCCTGTGAAAGCGCGACCGCGCTTTTCTGAAGAAACTCGACATCCCAGGCTGAGTGTTGAAGACTCTTCGTCAGCACCAAGATGACCTAGAAGTACACTCCCTCGAGTTACACAAGAACTTCTCCGTGGCGCAGGTACTGAAGGCAGGGGTCTGGTACAACCGACCACTGGCACCTCCTTCTACCTTTTGGATATTGCCCACAGGTCCTTGGATCGTTTTCCTTGGGACCCGTGGTGGCTGCTCAACACGTTGTGTAGCTAACCCAGACCCTAGCAGGCTGAACAGCATTGAGTCCTGGTGTGACTGTAAGAATAGATAAGTGAATGAGAGAGTGACTGGCTTCTCTTCCTATCTTTTTCTCCCCCTCTACCTGTGGGTAGAGGGATACGGTCATCACCTTGCTGGATAAGGACGAGAATGCCGGTGAGCTACTCGACAGAGCCCCATCCTATCCCTTTCACTAGGGATGGGAGCGAATATCCACCACTTCCTCCTACAGGGGGGGAAAGTGGATGCCAACAAGAGACAAACCATAACTTTATGTTGCCTCTTGCAAATAGGAACTTGTTCTTGTTTGCTGGTACGAAGAGATACGCTTGCCTCTCTCTTAGTACTTGGTCCAGAGGTCTGACCATTGATCCTGCGGTGCACACCCCGATCAATCGGACAGAGGCTTGGATCCCTCCTCGCTCTTACGACCAGGGAGGCATTCCAAGGTTGGCGAACACCAGTCTGTTCACAAAAGACTCAGATTCCTCCCACCAAGAAGTGAGTCTTCCTATTGTAAAAGGACCGAAGGTTTGTATGCCGTGTCGGAACAAATGACAATTTGTCCAAAATTGCATTTTTCCTAACTATACAAACCTGAGGTCCTTTTACACATAGTCCCACCTCATGCCACCCCTCACTCTGCAGTTTTTGCTTGGGCCAAAAGCAAAAGTGATTTGTTTACCTCCCAGTCGCGCGCGTGCGCCTGTCGGACAAGCAGTTAACTACCGAACCCCTTGTTCGAAAGCTTACGACCTATCCAGCTGCCGCTAGTACCTTCCTATTGTAAAAGGACCTCAGGTTTGTATAGTTAGGAAAAATGCAATTTTGGACAAATTGTCATGTTTTCTTATACTTGTGTATGTATCACTAGTGTGAATGAAGTAAGAAAAACTTCGCTGTGTCTTTCTAAGCCTCCTCAGACTTAATAGGAATCCAGAGAATCTACAATGAAATATAAAAAGACTACAATACACTGGTGGTCACGATGCAAATAAAAATAGAAAAGGAACAAATATAAAAAAGTTCTTTACTCTATCTTAAAATTCCTGTATCTTCAACTTAATGCAAATCCCCTTTTCAGACTTTTTTAGGCTTTCGTAACACCCCCTCAACAGCACGTAGTTTGTAAGCTTACCGTGAGGGAAGTGAAAAAAAGTTCTAATAGAAAGGTGAAAGGCTACAGGAAATTTACGCACCTCATCCATAAAATGCTGATCTAACGTGTGCAAATGACCCAGATTTTCAAGAAACTGACTCATTTCCCATGTTTTCCAAGCAGTGTAAATAGGACCTATCTAATACACAAGATAGGGACTGGTAAACTATTATGTACTACTCGTTATCTGCCCCAAACACAAGGAATAAAAAAAAAGGATGATTGATAATCCAATAAGAAGAACGAGACCTTTTTAAAAGTCCTTTATGAGCTTAGGAAAACTGGAAACAGAACGAGCGCTGAAGACTTGTATGAAGAAGTAATAGTCATAAACCAAGAAGTCCAGGCATTATTGAATTGCCCTAAGTTCTTTCATAAACCTCTAAATCTGGATGGCAACCAACATAACTGGGTTTTCTTGCTTACTAACTAATGTTAGCTTAAACCTACCAGCAGAGGTACAAACAAACCAGAAAAAGCACGATCTATCACGAAACTTCAATCTCCAGTAAGCAGATATAAAGTCACTAAGGAATTCAATATTTTTACCTGTATGAGCTGAGAGTCTTCTCTTATTAATTTTGTATGACAACCACTCAGACTTTTTCTGTCTCATCAGTGATGCAGCCAGACAACTTTTTTCTCATTACTTACAGTCTGGATAAACCATCGTCTACACTCGTTATGGAAATGTCGCTACTACAAGTCGGAATATAAAAAACTCATGCCATTGGTCAATTCCACTTGACATTCTCAGCATTATCACTTAATATAACCATGTCAGAAAATAAATGTATTTTGGCAGTGAAGGAGAACCAATTGTCCTAAATTACTACTATAGAAGTTTAATGTTGCTGACCTTACTTAAAAGCACGATAAAATAGGAAAAAATTAAAAATATTACCAAAACTAATATTGTTACTGTAATAGGAAAGACTTAAAACAAAAATTGTCACGTATGCAAGCATGCTATATAACATCGTCGGTAGATGCTTTCAATTCAAAGCTATTGCACAGCATTGCATCATACTTACTATTAAGTGTATCCAATTACTAATTTATTAGTATCGAGTCCAACAAAGGCTTCGATACTGTAAATTCTACCTCATGGTGTTTGTTGGATATGATTCCTTATTGTGTATTGAGTTCCGATGCTCACGTTTGTCCTGATTCGATTAAATACGCTTTGTAATTTTTCTATTCTACTAGAGCCTTCTTCAGTGTAGCAAAAGACCGGGTCAGACATCAGCGATTTGACCCCAAGAACTTTGTAATGGCTTGTTTTGCATCAGTCGCGGGCAGTCGTGGGCCTTGGGCAAAAAAAAATAAAATAAAAGAAAATAAAAATCAGCAGATTACAACAACAGCATGATGTACGCAATGTACAATTACGACAGCCTTATGTACGCCGAGATGAGATTCAGGACATACCTAGTCGTACACGTATGTCGCAGATGATCTAGACCACAACCACTGTTAATGGTTTTTTTGGTAACAGCGACTGACGTAAAGGCAATTATGACATGTTTTGATACACAGAGACTTATTACGACATACGTAAACGGTGTCGTGAACGTGTTGGAATATATATACGTATAAAGTGGGTGATTGGAATTTGGCACTCATTCTCATTCAAGGAGCTGACAAGAGGCACAAGCGGGACGAACAGAGAACTGGCAATTGAAACTCCAGAACTGTACCGGAATTTTACCAGGTTTACAAAGGAGCTTTTCAATGAAATTGTTGAACGTGTTTCACCCTACATCAACAAAAAATTCACATTTTGGAAAAGACCCATTGAGCCAGGCCTGCTTGTCGCAATTACCCTGCAATACTTTGCAACTGGAGAATCCTACCAGAGCCTGTACTTCCAATTCCGAGTAGGTACCAACACAATCTGCGGTATTGTGCCGGAAACTTGTAGGTCCATAGTTTGTTTTGTTTGTATGGTGTTTTTACATTGCATGGAACCAGTGGTTATTCAGCAACGGGACCAACGGCTTTACGTGACTTCCGAGCCATGTCGAGAGTGAACTTCTATCACCAGAAATACACATCTCTAACACCTCAATGGAATGCCAGAGAATCGAACTCACGGCCACAGAGGTGGCAGGTCAAGACCATATCGATCACATCACTGAGGCGCTTGTAGGTCCATAGTGACTCCGTATGGAGACGAGGTGGTGCAGTTACCTACGAGGCCACAGCAATGGAAGGAAGTAGCCGTGGTTTTGAAGAAAGCTGGAATTTCCCACATCCCCCTTGGAGCAATAGGCGGGAAACACATCAGAATCCAGAACTCAGTGAAAGGAGGAACCCATTACAGCAACTGAGAAATTTTACTCTATAATTCTGTAATTCTGTTTGGAGTTGTTGACACTGACAAGTTCATGTACATCGATGTAGATGCCATTGGTTCAGAGTCTAATGGTGGTGTCTGCCAAGATATGGCTGTGTCAAGTGCTTGATTAGAATGGAGCCAATCTGCCTGCCCCTGAAAGACTGCCAAAAGAGACTGAAGATAAACCGACAGTCCTCCATTTCCCCTTGGAAATGGACGCCTTCGCTCTGAAGAATTATATGATGAAACCATACACTGCACGAAACAGATCTGGCAGTACATGACCTCATCTTTAATTACAGACTGGGCAGCCGCAGGGTAAGAGGTACAATGGAGAATACCCTTGGCATACTAGCAAACAGGTAGATATTGTTCACAAACATTATAGTCTTTATTTGGTATGCTTATTTAGAAGTGTATTAATATGAAACTCCTTTTGTAGACCATTTTTTTTCTAATTAAATCAATATTTTTCGCTTGTCTCCCATAGATTCAGTGTTTCACACCCCCATATATATTAGCATACCGTATCGAGTCCGTGGTGTTGGCCATTTGTTTGTTGCATAAATTATTTTGATAAGAGCCTAATGCGCGAATGAAGCAGATCAAGAACTCTGTAACACGAGGCCATCCATACCTGTTCACTTGAGGTCTGATGAAACTTCACTCACCTAAGCCGTCCGAGAGGAACCAGGGCTTGCAAGGGTCAACGACATCACCTTCGTGAGTATTTTAACTCCCCTGCAGGCTCCGTTGATAGGCAAGATTCAATGATATAAAAGAAGAAAGTAATAGAACATTCCTGTACATACTTTATAAAATTAAAAAGCTTAGTAAATACCAAAATGTTGACATTCTAAAATATGTATTTATATTATAACCCATAAAATCAAAATGTTATTTTTACTTAAAATAGAAAATGCCTTTTCATTTATTATACTTCAGAACATTCTAATAAATTGCATTGATCGCAATTAAGTCACTGACATTTTTTTAAAGAAAAAACTCAGAAGTACTGAATGTCTGAAATATTTATAATTACTATGTATATTTCATTTTAAGGTTGTTTTTGTGTGTCTTCTTCATGTATATGAGATATTCTACCCTAAGAGTATATTGAAATACTGAAAATCCAAACGGTTCTAGGTATTTTCGCCGCAGGTCTTTTTGCCGCGAATTTTCGCCCCCGGTCCTTTTGCCGCAGGTTTTTTTGCCGTTAGAACTTTTTGCCGTGAGGATTTTTGGCCGCAGAATTGAAAAAAAAAACGAAAAGAGTAGAGAAACAAAATGACCCAAGACACACACTCTCTCACTATCTTGATAATCATCTCTTTTTCATTTATTCATTTAAATAATTACGTTACAAGTAGTTTCAATACTATAAACATTTCAAAACAACAAGCGTTAATAAAAATACATTACAACTAGCTTCAATACTTTGATATTTTAAACTAGCAGTGTTTAAACTGCCAGTGGCATAATATTAAATCCTCTCTCTCTCTCTCTCTCTCTCTCTCTCTCTCTCTCTCTCTCTCTCTCTCTCTCTCTCTCTTATCCATATAGCAATAAATAAACATCTTTGTAAGTTTTCTTCTTGAACGGTGCTTCGCCTCGTTCGATGTCAGTTCTTTTCTTCCTAGCCAGATTCTCTTCCTGTTTTAAAATTGTGAGTAATTTCCAAATATTTGGGTGTGTATTTGTTACCGAACTTTGCATTGCGTTATGGAACCCTCAATGCTGTTGTTGGTGTTATGTAAATTGTTCAATGTCCTTTCATAAACATTCCACAGTTCCAGTGGAAATGTTGGAGCAACTCTCCGTCGACGAGGACCTCTGCCTCTTACACCACCAATGTAATTGGTTTCGAAATATGATATCAGGTATTGAGGCAAATCGTCATTGTCGACTAGTTCCTCAAACCCGTCAATGACGTCGCTAGGAGGCAGAAAAGCAAGCGCTGCAAAGCATTTCACCAGTGTTGAATTCACTGTCCGTTTGGTAACACACTTTATGGCCAAAATCAACTACTTTTCTAAATATATTTTTGGCTAAATGGATTAAGCATCCGGTTACATTTGCACTAGGAAAGACATGAGAGAAACTTTCGTAACTTGTTCTCTCAAAATCAATCATCAATGTGTCGGGTTGCAAGGTTGCACGCAAATCCTTTAGAGCAGTTGTCTCCTGGCTTTTGTTGGGAAGTAAAGCAAATATTCGGGGTACACTAACGTTTTCTAGAAGAACATGTAACGAGTATATCTGGTAATAGATCTCAGGGCTACACTTGAATGTACCGTCACAAGCCCAATGTTTGTATCTTTCCAAATCATCTAAACCCGAATTTGTCCCGAAACCCAAGATTCTGTCCACGTCGTCTTCTCCACCGTCGTATAGTAACAATTTTTCACCACTATCGAGACATTGCAAAGAATCAGGAATTACATAGCCACATCTTGCATGTGGGATAGGCGGAGCCTGTTCATTCTTGCTTCTCCATTTCCTGATATTTCTTGATAAAAGTGCATTATAGGGCATTGGATAACATGCAGCATCGTCTAAATGCGCAGAAGCTTTGGCAATTATTGACCTGGCAGGTAATTGGGATTCAGAAGCACTCTCATTTATTTTGGCTAAGGAAGCATACACTGCTGGTTTTGATGGGTTTGCTGGATGGCTATGATCACCTACTTTTTTGTATATTTCTATATCACCTTCACTTTCAATTCCTTTGTGGACTCTCGCCTTACACGTTTTAACTTCACACTTCCAATACTTCTTGTTTTCGTTCCCTGTCTATTCGATAAACGAAATTATTTTCGTCTACTAACTTTTTCCCTCCCCGGCTAGTTTTAACAGTATACGCCATTATAGAAGGGCTTCAATAATAATGAAAAATAAACGTAAGGTCTCCAGTGAAGAAAACGTAACGTATTTTTTGCTGTTTTAAAATGTTTACAGTATTGAAACTACTTGTAATGTAATTATTTAAATGGCTCATTTTGTTTCTCTACTCTTTTCGTTTTTTTTTTTTTTTATTCTTTCAGGCGGTTAATGGGCTTTTTTTTTTTATTCTGCGGCCAAAAATCCTCACGGCAAAAAGTGCTAACGGCGAAAAGACCGGTGCGGAAAAACCTGTCACGATCCCAAACATATGTTAATCAACACTATAAAAATAATGGCAGCATTGGCTAATAAATTCTGCACTTTAACTTATTTTTTTTTTTATGGCCAGAAACGCACGTCAAAATGTGGCTAATGTGCACCCATCCAAACAAATTGAGTGGTTGACAAGTACATCACGCACGTCTTGATGGACACTCTACGTTGAAATTGCTACTAAGGTCTGCCGTAATCGCGTCAGTTGAACGTGCATTAAGACACACCCTTGTACGTCGGCAGAGCTCTTGCTTAGGTCGGCATGACATGGAGACTTTACAGTTGTGGCTCACCGCGACTACCTAGCGCAGCAGCTATAGTAGATTCACATCAACCGTG
The DNA here is from genome assembly GCF_015104395.2 of Macrobrachium nipponense. Lineage (NCBI taxonomy): Eukaryota > Metazoa > Arthropoda > Malacostraca > Decapoda > Palaemonidae > Macrobrachium > Macrobrachium nipponense. Next base: position 66,917,319 of record NC_087218.1, on the reverse strand, counting down.
CATTTGATGTCTAGGCCAGTCCTTTACGACGGTTCGAATATTGTCGGCGCAGGAGTTATATAAAAATAGAATATATACACATATATATATATATATATATATATATATATTATATATATATATATAAAATAGCATGTGACAATATATTTCATGGCTATGGGAAAAATAAAAGACGTAGCACCAAGCACTTACACAGCCGTGCATTTGAAGTCTAGGACAGTCTGTTATTTTAAACGCACATTTTCCAGGTACAACGGCTGATATACGTTCAAGTGTGTGTGTATATATATATATATATATATATATATATATATTATATATATCTATCTAGATAGTATCTTATATATATATATATCTATATATGTATATCTAGAGCTATATCTATCTATATATATAGTATATGTATAGTATAGATATATCTATATATATATATATATAATATATATATATCCGATATATATAGATATATAATATAATATATATATATTATAATATAATATACATATATATTATATATATATATATATTATATATATTTATAAGCTATATATATATTTAATATTATATATTATATAATATTTATATTTAAATATATATATTAATTATTATATAAATATAAATATTATTATATATATATTAATATTATAATTACTAATTATATATTATATTATATAGAATATATAATATTAATATTATATAATATTATAATATATATAATTATATTATTAATATATATAATTATAATATATATTATATATATAGATATATTATATTAATATTATATATATATATAATCTATATATATATAATATATCTATATAAATATATTATAAGATAATAATATATATATATATATATATATATAGACAAATATCTATAAATAATTTATATATAAAATATTTATATATTATATATTTTATATATATATATATATCTATATATAGATATAATAATAATATTATATTATATATAAATATTAATATATTATATTATCTATATATATATTATATAATAGATATAGATTTATATATATTATATATATTATTATATTATATATTATATTATCTATTAAATATATGTATAGATTATATATTCGCATTATATATATATACTATATATATATATATATATATATATATATAATATATATATATATATATATATGTATATGTATATATATATATATATATATATATATATATATATATATATATATATGTGTGTGTGTGTGTGTGTGTGTGTGTGTGTGTATATACATCAATGAAAAATCAATGGCTGACTTTACAAACAATCATAATAATGGTCACAATCATCTTCTTCGCCCAGTAAGGGTAAACAATATACGAGTCGTCTGTTTGAGAAGCAAGAAGAAACCAGGTCAATACAGGAGTGTTGGTGCCCTTGAGGCCAGACAGTGAAGGGCTCCTGTCAGGACAAGAACACTTAATTACAAGTCTGCGATTAGGCTGTTTCGAAAGAAGTTCCAGTTTCCTTTCAGGCTCATCCTAGTTTTGGTCATAGGAAACATAGGTAAGACCAGTTTCATATTCCCATGCGAAGCGTTAGGGCTAAATTATTATTATTATCATTATTATTATTATTATTATTATTATTATTATTATTATTATTATTATTATTATTATTAATATTATTATTATTATTATTATATTCAGAAGATAAACCCCATTCATATGGGACAAGCCCCACAGGGGCCATTGACTTGAAATTCAAGCTTTCAAAGAATATCGTGCTCATTAGGAAGAAGAAAGAAGAGGTAAAGGAAAATATAGAAAGAAGAGATCCTATGCCTATTAAAAAAGAAATAGTAAGTTAATATAGATAAAACTATATTAAAAAATGCAAGGATAAAGTACTATGGTAGTAATGCATTCCCTCTTCCCTTGAACTTCTGAAGAAGTTCCAATTGACGACTTCCTCTGGGAGGCTGTTCCGTTCCACAGTCCAACGATGTGAGGAATAAAGGACCTCTGGAACTGAGAAGTTCAACAGCGAGGCACATTTACTGCAAATTGGTGCTGCTGTTCAGCGAATCTGGTTGATCTCGGCCGGGACAGGGCGTCAGGAATCAATTATGAACGTGAAAGTTGTTAAAATACAACTTATGAAAAAGTGACAAACAAGAGACCATCCGTCGACGGTCCAAGTTACAACTGCTACTATTAGGAAACAGATACTTACCATCACGAACAGTAAATGAAGCATAAATAACCTAAAACAGGTCGCACGTACTAATTTTATCAGTCATAGATATATAAGTCCTTACGAACAACACATAACTTTCGTGCGGTATTTCCTGAAACTGTCAATATAGATGTTTCTCAGAAGTTAGAAGTTTCTCAGAAGTTAAATGGGAGTCAAAAGTTACACCTTAAATAGTTAAAGTTTCAGTCTCATTCCGCAAAGTTCCATCCACCTGAAGGGAGCCTCTAGGGGTGGGAAATCTGTTCGAGATCTTCTAATCAATTTTGTTTTCATTTCACTGGAGTTTAGCCCCATACACGACCGACTAAACCATTCCCTGATCCGGTCCATGTCGTGAATGAGGATGAGGGCAGCTTCATTTCTCTTAGGTGGAAACTACTATTCCAACAAGAGATGCATCATCGGCATATTGAACAATCTTAAGTTTTCCCGGCAAACAACCAATATAACTTGTACATACTTAAAATAACAGTGGACCAAGAACACTACCCTGTGGAGTGTGGAACTCCAGACAAAATAGGTCTTGGCTCAATAAAGATCCCGTCCGCAGCAACTCGCTGCTGCCTACCTGTAACGAAATCTTGAAGTAATTCTAAAACATATCCATCCACTCCAAGAATCTGAAGTTTACAAAAGAATGCCTTTTGATTTACTAAATCGAAAGCAACACTCACATCTATTTGAACTACTATGCACCCAAAACCCTTGACCGGGTACCCCCTCCCCGCCATGTCATGCCTCATAACGAATACCCAGCAGCTAGTAACCCCCACCCTCCGGATTAGTATTTTAACTTTTCTTCAGTGCAATAATATATTAAAGTGTAGGCTAATACTACATGGAAATCATTTTCGGCAACTTTCGAGAACACAGGGAGAATCGATATTGGCCTGTACGTAGTTACTGCGGTCGGCAGAGATGCTATTCTTTGGAATATAAAGTTGGCGCTCACCCGCAAAGATACTACGTCGACATAAAAAAAAATATATAATCTAATGATCTATTGAGACAACACACTAGAATTTTGGTAAAAAAAAAAAAAAAAAAAAAACATCAGGATCTTCACCCCAGCCATCAAAATTATCCAGAATTTTCTTAACGCTTCTAGAGTGAAATGCAGATTTTTTAAGAATAGGTTCCGGATGACAAGTATAGGAGAGAGGAACATCCTCAGCTGATTGTTTCAAAAGCTAATGATGAGATAATGATGCCAATTTGGTCCACCACAGATAAACCGAGTAATTCCTTCAAGTTTCTTCTTCAAGGAATTATTGTCATTTTTCTCGGCTATATGGCAAGTTCGATTCCCAGCACGGAGACTCAACAAAAAATGGTGTAATTTTTCATTTGAACAATACCTTCAAGAAGTAGGACTCGACGAGTCCAGATTTTGTTTAAAATGAGCATCTTTTAGCTGCTCTAACCAGGAAGATGACACAATACGGCCAAGAACAAAAATCCAATTGTTAAGAAGAGATATGTTCATTATAACAGTGGTATTAATGAAGATTCGAAGAATCTCTCTTCAACGTAATACTCACTAATTGCCTTAAAATCAAAAGGATAAGAATTTAGACTTCATGTCTCCAAACCACCCCTGCAGATATATAAGAAAATATGGGAAAGTGGGGGGAGACCACCGACCCTCCATATCCTTGGTTATAGGTTGACTCGGCTAGCAATTTAACGAGGCCAAAAATTTATTCACCGGAGAGAGACCAAAGATTATTCTGTTTTCATATTTTATCGTGTAATTGTTTGTCTTTCAAGTGATGGGGGTAATGGCGAATAATGACACCACATGTAAAGTGATATTTTTTCCCGAATATCATACACTTTCTAGGTTAAAATATTTCGTATGTCTAATGCAAGCAGGGAATATCGTGCCTTAAAGAAGCAAGTTGATAGGCAATCCATTCCACAAAGTTGCAACGATTGGCCGGCAAGTCCTATTTTCTTGTACTTGGGATCCCATTGAAGATTGTGTGCTTAACATGATATCTCGCTGCATATCAATACCAGCATCTCTTCTGAAATTCTTGTAGCATCTCACTAATTTTATTAGTTTTTTCCTTAAAGGAATTTTGTATTAATTTGATAAAGGAATGCAGGTCATTTAGAAAGTATAAATTCTTCTTCGATCCTATATTATTCCTGCAAAGTTTCAGTTGTTGAAACAAAAATTAAAAATTTTTCGTTACACAGGAAAGCATTGGTCCATTCGAAATATTTTAGTGCCGACTTTTACTGTTCAGGTATAGTATACACAAAAAGTTTACACTTTTCACTGGCAATCTACAGTAACCGAAAAGTTATAGAATTGCTAAACTATACATAACTGAAGAACAAAGTTGCCTCAGTCGTGATAGAAGGTTCAGACAATCAATGTAATATTGACATAAGATTTACATATCTGATTCCAAGTCTATACATGACAGACACTCGTTATATCTAATTATAAAGGAATATAATATCTGTATCCTGTGACAAGAACGCTATTAAAATATAAATTAACAAAATAAAAAATAAACACTTTCAAACAACGCCTGCTAGCACGTAACTCTTGTTTAGCAGTAATATATAGGATTCTACCCGATGTGTTGACTTTGTAGGCTGTTACAGAGTACTGGTTGGATATCAAAACAAAAACTAATTGGATTTTAATAATAGAGTAGGCCTGCGCACACAACGGGAATAGAGTCATTTCTCATCCTCTCAGGCATCAATCGATTTGGAAGACCAGTTAGGACTAAAATTCTTCGATTCATTTACGTCTCCCAGCATTGTTTACTCGTGATTAATCATTCAACTCTCCAGCTAGTCTCACACCCTAATTCGGTTTTGAAATCCTCAACCGGACAGAGCTTCACATTTAACATACATTTTTGAAGAAACCTAAGCATCAAGCTTAGTCGTGAAGGAACAAAATGAAAAAAAAATAAATAATAAGATAGTATAAATGGCGAGGCCTTAATACCCTTGGCCTCGGCCTTCTCTAAAGGAAATTAATATGGTTTCTTTATCATAGAATAATCATGTGTGCGTTAATGCGCAGGCGTGCTGAACGTACAGTCCGTGTGTGTTTCGTGAATATGATCTCCGTTTGATGAATAACCAGTGTGATTGGCTTAGTTACTAAGAAGCAGTTTGTTAGTCAAAGCGGGAGAGGAGCTCATCTTTGACGTTTGTGATCGGCATAGTTTTTTTTATAAGAAAAACAAATGTTACAAAAAAATACAACATGGAAGCTGATATTGTTGCAAACAATTTCAACAACCCACCTCAAGTTACGTGGTTTAACATGAGAAAATAAAATTATCCTCCCAGAAAGTATATTGCGACGTATAAACTAATTCCCTATGACGCCTAGTATCAGTGATAAATATTTTAGTAGTCGATTTGTACAAAATTATAATCATGAGGCTTGGAAAATATTACTTCCCGAAGAGTAATTAAGTAGTATGTGCTAAGTTTTCTAGAATAAAAGATAAAACTAAAATTTAGAATCTCATTTATTTACCGATATCTCATTTTCCCTTCCGATCGAGAACTGCTGAAAGCTCGGTGAACTTTCTGGACGGAGTCATATCTCCTCCTAAGACCAGTTAGTACAAAGAAAAGAAAAGAAGAAAAAAAAACTGTAGCGCTCAATTAATATATCTACCACGATAAATATCTACCACGATAAATGTACAACAACAGTACCACAAGACGCTTAAGATTTCAAGGGGTTACTTATCTGGTACACTTTTAGAGAACAAATAAATAGGTACACTTTTAGAGAACAAATAAAAGTATTAACAAATTAACAACACTGAAGACTTAATAACCCTAGTAATGAAACAATAAAGAGCAGACTTGGGAGAATATGAAACGACTGAAGCTAAATGAAGATGGAACGAGGTTTATTAACAGGATCATTACGAAACTATAAAAGCTTCCCACTTGATAACAACGTTAAGTAAAAACAAATTCTACCGACTGATAACCGTCTCGTTTTAAGAATAAAATACTAAATGAAGTGGAAATGGGCCATTACCACCTCAGAACTGTAGCGTTCATAACATTTGGCGAGTATTATCTCTAGTAGTGAAATAATAAAAGCAAAGAAATAAGACCTCTTCCAGTCTCTACGGCCCTATCAAGAGTATTAACAGCTGAAGTAGTTAGTTACACGGTTTAGTTACCTATGCAGCCAGGCTGGTGATGTATGAAATCCCACACAATTAGGACACTCCCATCCTAATTTAGAATAGAATATAAAATTTAGGCACAAGGCCAAGCGGTAGAACCTATGAAGGTCATTCAGCGCTGAAACGGAAATTTATAGTAGAAAAGTTTGGAAGGTGTAACAGGACGAAAACCTCGCAGTTGTACTAGGAAATATTTGTTAGGAGACGGTGGAAACAAAGATAGAAGACAGCAGTGGGTATGAACGGAAGTACGGTAAAATGAATAAAAGGAGTTGCAGCTAAGGGCCGAAGGGACGCTGTAAGGAATCTTTAAGTACAGTAATGCTTACCGTGCACAGCAAGAGGTGCACTGACGTTACTACCATCCTAATTAAGCCTCCTTGGCTACCTAAAAACTAGACAATTTTTTAGACGAAGCTTGCGTTATAAAAAGGTCACTCAATTATTTTAAATGACCTCCAACAACAACATACAACCAAAAGCGTAACTTTGCAGACACTACAGTCTTTTATGGCCCTCTGTCCCCGCCGGGTCGAGCACTGTTATCCAACCACCCACAACTTGAAGGGAGAATAGCGTCATTTGAACGTTTTTGCATAACGGAAGCACCCATGCATAGATGAATAGTTCCTAGGCAGAGATCATTTTTCTACAAAGGAATTCACATTTCATCCTAGTAACTGCTTGATTGGCGAAACGATACCTCGAGCAATACAGATTCCTTTCGCTGTATTCTCCACAGGTATGTAATGCAATGGCCATATTGAGCTCTGGATTCAAAACTATTTAGGGATTTGCTTTCCACTAAGAACCTTGAAATCCTTTTCCTACCCAAGTACGATTCGAACCTTCAACATTTTCCTTTGAGAGAAATAGACGCGAAAAGTTCTCACTTTATCTCTACACTTTCCTGCCTTGTGCACTTTTCGCCCGAATTCCACTGTTACGTTTTCAACTCAACAGGTCACCAATCAGTCTTCACTAATTTTGCTACAAAATCATGCAATTACATTTTTCCAGTGATAGCGCTTGTATGTTTAAGTTTTCCTATATTGTTATAGTTGATGGGGGTAAACCAAGCGACAAGAATGAGCGCCGTGTATTCACTATTTTGTATCTTGATCGGATTATTTACAATTGTGAATATCCCCATCCAATGTCACATATAAAAATAGGTTTTATAAATAAAATAATCATGTAGTGTGTGAATGTCCAAGGTATAATCAGCAGTTAAGCTTTGGAAATGAACCGATCAAATGACATTTTTTCGGGCTTTATCATTTAAAATTAATCCAATTATAAAATTCTTGAAAATTTATTATTTGATAGAATCTAAAAAAATATAAAAACAAATCCTTCGGGGCCCGTCCTGAGAGAACTGATAATCAGCTCAATGGTCTAGGAAAACTTTTACAACAACAACAACAACAACAACAATAATAATTATAATAATACATCGTAACGTTTAGAACTTAACTTATCATTCAAGCCAAGAAGTGGTAAAATAACCATGCTTTGCCCAAAATGCACAACCCAAGTTAAATGCAAAAGTTAATTTCATCTCTTAGAAGATAGAGAGCATTTTGATCAGGAAGAGGTACTTTATATATGTGTTTACACTCAAAACATAGTACCAACAGGGCTGTTAAAGGCGCTCTAATCATGCAGGTTTTTCTACAATTTTTGGTGAAATTCTTTCGGGAAACAATTCCTTCAGGGTAACTTGAACCTAAAAGTCCTACCATGCACCTGCAGGTTATCATTTCTTTGGCTATGGCATGACCGCATATCGCTTCAACCCTGATGGATACCTGAGGCCTACCACATGGTAACACCTGAACATAAGCGAGGTAACCGGACCCCATCTACAAACATTGACGTCGTTCACCCTGTGCTTAAGATTTACAATAACTACTTACTCAGACAAAGGAGGATCTCTCGTCAGCTACGCTCTCTCGGACTTCAACGACAACTTCATACAAATAAGTAAGTGCTATAAATAAGTGTTGTGTTCAGTTGCCTGATTTTCACATCAAACGTCTTAACTATGTCTCCCACTGTAAACCGACACTCGCTCTAGTCTTTAAGGGAGTTGGGAATGCTAACCTAAAGAAAACCTCTATACGAGATTCTTGAGGCTTAAAATTATTGAGTGGAGTCACAACATCTAAAATACATGAATAAAAGTAATGCTCATACCATAGTGGCTAAACGATTATTAAGATAAGTTCATTTCAAGCTTTAAATATTACTATATAATAAATTAGCAATACTGACAAAATGGTGAAACTAAGGGAGACGTCCTAAGAACAGGTAAAACAGAAAAAAAATCGTTGTAGCCTATCAAAAATCAGGGTAACCATTCACTAATACGAAAGTATACAAAAACATATATCAATAAATGTAAATAAACTAGGGGAATATAGTCAGCAGATAATAAATTCCCGAGTTTGTGACGGGAACTGCCATTAAAAAAAATCTCCATGGTGTTTTTTTCTAAAATACTCTCAAAATCATCGCTTCTCTTGTGACAAATCTCATTAAAACTGTAGATGGATGGCTAAGGAACACGGAGGTCTGAATACATGAAATCCACAAGATATTGAGAATTTTTGCAGATGAAGCTAAACCAGTAAACAAAATTGTCCCTTTCTTATAATCTCCTTTTTTTGTTACTCACTGTGCAATCTTCAAAATCCAGATATCAATTAAGTATCTATGATGAGCTTTGAATGGCATACCCGACGATTTGAGCACTGGATGACAAATAAGGTAATCACATATTTCAACAAATTTACTTTTTCTACTTTTGTTGTCGCTACGCACACGATTTCTTAATTTTGATACAGGATGCCTTATTTTAAAGATCAAACAATGACCAACCTCACCGGCATGTTCCAGACTATATATATATATAATATATATATATATAATATATAGATATTATTAAATAATAATATATATTAATTTATATATATATATATAGTTATATCTAGTTATAAAAAGAAGACACCAAAGAACAATCCGAGGTTAGGTCTGTTTCAGATCATACATCAAAATTCGAGATTATTCTTATGTCGAATTCAGTAAAATGTTTATTTTAAAAATGAAGAGAAAATTTACAAGAGGAGATTTATATGAATGGCTATTCAAAATGTGTGTTTCGAGTGAAGTGTCTTAAATTCTAATACATACCGTAGGGTGGTATTTCACGGAAGAAACTATAATATCAATGCATACAACTAATCGGGAACACTTGAAAGTTTGTGATCCAGTTCTACTGTCACCAAATGTAAGTGCATTAATAACCCTTATAAATTGATACACTGAGTTCCATTTGTTGGTTCATGAAATTGGATTTTAAATCAAGGTTTGGACTATTTAGTGAGAGGTTTAGTTATTTGTAAGGCTCTTCATACATCTGATAAGCTTGACTGACAGTTTAAGATAATGGCTAAGAAGCCAATTTTACAATTAACGTGAATATAAACTACAGTGTGGATAATCTGCTTTCTTACAGGAGCCGTGGAAAACAGTGTGGTCTGGAAATACGCAGGCGTAAACCTGATAATGCAGATTGAAGTTCAGCCGCTTTGGTGGTATAATTTGTGCGCGACAGTAACACCTTCTGAAAGATATCTTTATGTTGACAACACTTCCACTTCGGAGAAATCGCCTCAGCTTCCATTTTATACAAATGGTTCTCTGGTGCTTGGGCAAGACCAGGATACTGTTGATGGAAGCTTCGCTAAGGCGCAGTCTTTGGGAGGAGAAATAACTGATCTTAATGTTTGGGTTTCTCCTCTAACAGAAGATCAGGTGTCCAGATGGTTCAATTGTCAGTCCATCAATGCAACGCCATTAATCGAATGGGAAAAGACGACCTGGGACATCCACAATGATTCTGGCTCGCTGACCGCTTATGACATTAATAGTTGTCATTCATCTGGGGGACTACAATCCCCCAAACTTCTGTTCTTCCCTATGAAGAAGTTTTGGGAGGATGCTCTCAGTTTTCTGCAAGCATGTGGTTTACAGTTTATGGTTCCCCAGAACTTGAAACAAGTCTCTCAAGTTGGGGCACTTCTAAGTCAGTTCAAGGAGCGCTGTATGTCTTCTTACACGACCGTCCCTTTCGTTTGGCTCGGAATCTGGAGCACTAGGAAGGGCAACATCAATGTCAACACAAATAAATCTATATCTTACTCTGTTCTGACCGAAAAATCCAAGTTTTGGATTAGTACCATGAACTAAACCTTTTATATTGTTCAAGACGACCAAAACAGCTGGCAGACGGAGTTTCCGGAGACGAAACACTGTTTTGTTGGTATGCAAAGATCTGTGGGTCAGCCTTTAAGGTTAATAGGACCCGGTATGGAAAAGTGTCGCAAAATGAATTTCGTGTTTACAGCTAACGAAAACGGCCAGCTTTATTTTTACAGTGGACATAATATGACCATTGAGCCACGAAATGGCACATGGAAACTACGAAAAAGGAATGGTGATGAAAATTGCTTCTGTAGATACGAAGACTGTTCCTCTGGGTCTTCATCAGTGGAACATAACAAAAGATACATGTAAACCTGTGGACGACACTACGAAGCCTTACACCAATCTAACTTTGACATCATGTGAGGGATTCACATGCACTGACGGAACTTGTATTCCCTGGAACAAGCGATGTAACCAGGTACATGACTGCAAGACGGGCTCCGATGAAAGTTGTTGCCACACTGCAGAATCTGTCTCGGGTCATCTATTGCTCGTACCTCCGCCAAGGCCGGTATATTTTGATATCCAAGTAACTCTGTCAAAGGTTGGTCCAGTAAGACTTTTAGCCAAGACACTTGACGTCGATTTTACTGTGAAAATGCTATGGAAAGACATTCGACTGCATTACCGAAACCTTCCATCTGATATCACTGCAACTATTATTTCTACTCGTCAGGATCAGGTTAGCATACTGAAAACTATTCACAAACAGGCTTTTTCATTTAGTGGCAATCATCCATCACCCATTTCTCCACCAATTCACTTATGTTCAGCAGATCATTAGTTTAAAAATGTAAAAGTCAATCTGGAACAATTTAATGATAAATTGGTCTTCATCAACGCTAATGCGGCTGAGCATCCATGATCGGTATTGTAGGTAAATTGCTAAGTAAATTGAGCTCATTTGCAACCCCAATGTTTGAATTTGGCTTGCGGAACTTAGATATCAATTATGCTTTCTCAATCAATCATTCAGCATTTTAAAGAAACTATTGTGAGGACCAGAGATTAAGACAGGTAGCTGGGTACTGATGATTTATTTACAGACAAACTGGGTTGACATAGACAGGTGCGGACGGATATGTAGTGCAGTCTCGCACAGCAAACAGAAATGACTCTGAGACGGTAAATTTGTGATTTCTTACAGACATTCATTTAGATATAATAAAGCGTACAAATAATGGAATTGCATGTGTTATACATCGGCGGAAAGGCAGCGGAACGCTCTATCGGATGAAAGTAAGAACAACGCGACTTGATGATTGGTTACAATGAAAATAGGGAAAAAGCGTTGTCCTTACAAATACTCCGCCCCAAGACAATGATTATGGAGTAATTATTGGATGACAATCTTTGAGGCAGGGGGTGACCCCGTGTCGTTGTGGCACTTGATGTGGGGCGTCCTCGAGTATAGTCCTTCGGTTTTGCTGATCGACAGGATGCCTCCCCTGGCGGTAGCCTGGGGGGTTCTACTATATGCCGGGCGACCAAGACTGCGAGAGAGAGCTGCATTGTGTGTGGTGGTGGAGTGGGACGGGCCGTGGGGATCCCCAGGTGCGGTAGCGGCGTAGGTTGGGCTGAGGAAGTCCCCAGGTGAGCAGCGGTGTCAGCAGGTCGAGGAAACCCACAGGTAGCGGAATCGGCAGGCAGGGGAGGCCCACAGGCGTGGCAGCGGTGTCGGTGGGCAGAGGAAGACTGCAGGCGGCGGCGTCAGAAAGGGTGAGCAGGTTCACAGTTGTAGCATCTACGTAAGAAAGGCCGAGCGAGCCCCAGGAATAACGGCAGCGTCGAGGGTTTGAAGAGGCCCACAGGCAGCGACGTCATGGGGCCTAGTAGGCCCACGTGTGCGGCAGCGACGTCGGGTGGGTAAAGCAGGTCCCTCAGTGTAGCAACGGCGTCGGCAGGCAGGGGAGGCCCACAGGCAGGGACGTCGGGTGGGTAAAGCACGTCCCTGGCTATAGCAGCAGTGTCGGCAGCAGGGGAGGCCCACAGGCAGCGACGTCGGTTGGGTAAAGTACATCCCTGGGTGTAGCAGCGGCGCCGGCAGGCAGGGGATTTCGTCTGGGGACTCGCAGGTGCGGCAATGGCGTCGGGGGAAAAACCGAGGAGGCCAGCAGTTGCGGAGGGTCGAGAAGATATCTGGCGTCCCCCGGGTGAGACAAAGGAGGCCGCGACGTCGGATGGATGTTTCTGAACCGCTGCCTGAATTTTGTGTTGGGTGACCAGCACCCAGCTACCCGTCCTCGAAATAAACGCCAAAACACGCTGGGAAGCAGTGCCGTGATTAGTACGTTAATGGCGTTGGTGTCGTCCTTGCAGAGGAGTTTTCAGAGACCTAAACTGTGGCACTGTATTGAGTCCGTTAAAGGTTCTCTGAAGGTGAGCGGCCGTAATTAGTCCGTTAAAGGCTGGGCCTAAACCGCTGTGTCACCAACTCCGGGAGATCACCAGTTGTGAGGACCAGAGATTAAGACAGGTAGCTGGGTACTGATGATTTATTTACAGACAACTGGGTTGACATAGACAGGTGCGGACGGATATGTAGTGCAGTCTCGCACAGCAAACAGAAATGACTCTGAGACGGTAAATTTGTGATTTCTTACAGACATTCATTTAGATATAATAAAGCGTACAAATAATGGAATTGCATGTGTTATACATCAGTGGAAAGGCCGCGGAACGCTCTATCGGATGGAAGTAAGAACAACGCGACTTGATAATTGGTTACAATGAAAATAGGGAAAAAGAGTTGTCCTTACACTACGAACGTGCGTGCATGCCATGATACAAGACAGCTTCATCCACGCAGGCTGAACTAACGGTATTGCTATTGGCCTTACGCAAATCAGTCGGCGATATAATTGTTCCTTAATATCATTGACAGGATGTATGTTTGTCCTTTTAAAGTAGCAAGGACTCTGTGCACGAGAAATTAATCAAATAAGTTCAAGGAAAATAAGGATATCAACTCTAATGGGCATAAAGGTTAAATTCACGTGGATACCTGTTAATAAAAGGACGGGTGAGCTGGCTTAAGAGGCTCCTCTAAAGGACACCATTGACTACGACCTAGACTTTTTAATGAAGCAGATCCAATAATGATCACGAGTATTCAGGTGTTGGAAACTTTCACACAACGACAGACGAACAGGACTCGAGCAGATCAATTCAATTCCATAAGGTTGTAGTGCACGCCGTACTGTATATGTTACAGTTTGATAGCTAAACCAGGCAGATAGGTACTATAGTAGATTCACATCAACCGAGCATTTTTTTTGTCTAGGCCCCTTACGACGCTCCTGATTGGCTACAGGGCTGGAAACTCTCAGTCTCTCTCAAGAGTTCACAGAGGCAGGATGTATGTTCCACCTCTCTTGAAAGACGTATACCTCAGGAGCGGTGGAACATAGAAACTACCCATGTGAACTCTCGAGGGAGACAGAGTTTCCAGCCCTGTGATTGGCTTAACAGCCAATCAGGAGCGGTAAGGGACTGGCCTACACATCAAATGCACGGTTGATGTGAATCTACTCTAGTACTAAACTCTCACCTACACTGTCTCGCCGTGTTTAGCACTAGCTTCTGGGAACTCAACATGTATTTTGCAGTGTTTAGTACTATCCGCTAAGGAGGAGTAAATGTCCCTACGTGCATTTCTCCAACTGCCTGCAACATATACATATGGAAAGAACGGAGTTAGCAGACGAGTTGGTGAATACTATAAAAAAAAAAAAAAATGATCAAAACACAGTTACCCATAGTAGTTACAGGAAAAAGAGGCTTTAAAGGATGACGGTCTAACTTTGGAGGACAAAATGATACACATACCTACAGGAAGGGTCTGCACTGATATACAACCCTCATAAGGTTTAAAATAAATCCCTGTGGCCCAGAAAACTGACAGGCTAGGGATACTCCCTCAGTTAAGTCTACACGGTAGCTATTAATTTCCACGGACTTTTATTACTATTTTATTAATACTGCCATCTACCTTAAAATCAATTTCATCATTAATACTGTTATTTATGTGTTATCTTACTGATTTACCTATTATTATACTACACCCCTCACAGGAATGTTGGGGGTGTCTAAACCACTAACAAACCACACCTGCCCCCCTCTCTCTCTCTGTTTCCATTGACTTGGTCATACACACAGACCACTGCCGTCCTCAAATATTCGTAAATCAACCAAAAATTACACTAAAGAGTGTGCATCTTGCTATAAATATCAAACACGACCATTGCGTTCCACAGGGTGAACACTAGGTTTAATAGACTAGAAAATTACGTCAATAGCGAAGTTTTGATGGCAATGTGGCAGTTGAAAAATGGGACCGTAAAGGTATAAAGTCACAATTTACTACTACATGTTAAGCAATAAAAATGCTTGAGCCATAAACACAAAATCGTAATCTGCAAAAATACTAAACAATTTTTACTTAAGCTTTCCAAACCTGTGAACAGTTACCGTTATGATCGATCGATACAAAGCAGACTTGATCATTTAGGCCAAAAGCAATTTGTCAAAGTGCCCTCACCAGGTATACAGTGCCATCGATGCAAAACGCTAATTCTCTCCTAGGGGCGTATAATACAAACCTACAGCTTCGTCAAACACTAAACAGTTTTAGTCATTATGAGTTCACTGAGTAGTAGTGAGTTTAGCATATCGCGCTTGCATTTTAACAATTCCTTCGACAAATCTTCGTCATCGAAGCTGAAAAATTATTTGTATTGGTTTATCCTGGGTTTATCTTGAACAATAGCCATAACATAAGCCAGTACTAATCTATGCGCTCCCATTAAAATTCTCACCTGTGACCTAACTTTCGAACTTTTAGTTCCACTCACAAGGGGAGGAATTAAGTCAATCAATCACACCCAAGGGACGCCGTTAGATAACCTTCAACCACCAAGGACAATTCCAGGGTGGAACAAAGGCAAATGATCCGCCTATTGAGGGTTGGACTTTTGCTTTAAAGCAGGCAAGCAGTGGAAACCAGAAGGAGTTTGAGGCAGAGAAGCTGAAGGAACCGAACTGAGAACAGAAGCGGTGTGGGGTCCAGACCCTCAAATTTGTGGGTTAAGAAAATTAAGAAAGGCTCACACTTTGATTTGTCGATATATACAGGCAGTCCCTGGTTTACGACGGGGGTTCCATTCTTGAGATGCTTCGTAAGCCGAAAATCGTCAAAAATCCCTCAAAAAACCTTACTTTTAATGCTTTGGGTGTATTAAAATCTACGTAAATTGCATTACTATTGCATTTTTCATATAAACAATTTCAAGCATTGATCATTTTGCACATTTGGAGTCATATTTCTTCCGTCAGATCGGCGTCAAAAGCATCGTATCCCTGGAAACAATTCATGTTGAATATAATTGAAATGCGTTGTAACCTTGGAACGTCGTAAGCCGAACCCATCGTAAGCCGAACCCATCGTAAGCCGAACCCGTCGTAAGCCGAACCCATCGTAAGCCGAACCCATCGTAAGCCAGGGACTGCCTGTACTTAACTTGAATTTTTTCATGTATTTCTTTACTAGTGTATTAATGAAGCAAGAAAAACTGCACTGTCTCTTCCTAAGCCTCCGAGACTAACAACAAACGAAGTAAGAAATGAGGAACTACAAGAAAGTATAAAACTAATTAAAATAAGGAGGAGCAACATACATTACAAAGATAGCAATAATCAACTTCTTTACATTGATAAAGGGAACAATAAATAAAATAAATCAAACAAGAAAGATCCTTACACTAAGTCAAAAGCTAGAAAAACAAGTCCAATCGTGAGGAAAACTTAGTCTACTGACCAAAATCTTAGAGGAAAGCTACCAACAATAAACTGTACTTCGCCAATTTGCATTACAACTGGTAACCGACAATGAATTTCAAACCAACAGCCGACGATGGACAACCAGTCGTCAACCGGCAGAAACAAATTGAATGGCCTTTACCTAATTGTTCCTCTCTCCCCCAATAGTGGGTGAGGCTGCTCCTGCACCAAAACAAATGAATCGCTACCACGCATTTCAAATTTTAGCTGCCATTAGTTAGAAACTATAGCTATGTAATTACTTGCTAAGTTACATATAAAAATAAAACTCCAAAAAACTCTATAGTCCAATCTATTCTAACATTAGGATACTATGTGATCTGGAACCTGAGGCTGTAAAATTTTACTCCAGGAACTTACTAGCAGTAGAATTGCTTTATGGATTCAAAAAATAAGAATTCACGGTAAAATCATGCCAAAAGGTTTTAGAAGTGTATTAATTATTTGAAACAGACTTAATCAATTACCTTTACCAAATTTCATGGTGTAACTGAAGATTCCTCAAAGTCACTATCTGTATGGGTCTTTATTGTTTAGCACCTGTTCTGAGATATTCAAGGTAAAGAAATTCAGTTCAGACACACTTCACTAAAACCTATAGTATTACTGTACCTTCCTGCTGGTATCTGAACATAACCCCCTTTAGACTGATCCATGAAAACATTTATCTTTCATGCTTTTTTGACAAAATTATAAGTTTTAAAAATTGTTCAGCCTTGGCTTAAGTGTCCTCAATAAAAAAAGTATTATTTCCGTAACATATGTAAAATAATAGGATCTTTGCGTGTAAATTCACCTTAGCTCCGAGCACTTTATATTTATGTAAATTTATTGTTTGTAATGAAAAATCCTTCAACTAATGACAAATATCCCAGATTTAAAAAGCTCCTGAAATTGATGTGGCCTTTTCAAGTAACCAACTGTCATTCTGGAAATTCCCAAGCTATTCAGTTTCAAACTAAGTCCACTTCAGTCCCTTGGGCATCGGTCATTTTTAAAATCTAAATTGTCAGCCGTAAAAGCATTAAAATTCGTATAAGACCTATTTTCTGAACAGTAATTTACGAAACATTTTCCAACCCACTGTTTATTTATGTTTCATGACTTTGTTTTGGCCAATTTCCTTTAGTCTCTCTTTGGTTTATAGTTTGATGATTCTGTACATAAGGGTTTTCAGCTGAAGAAGTAGAGAAAGAAAGAACTGACAAATCACGTAAACTACTATGATATTCAGGGCCTCTGTAACACGGTTTTATCGCAATAACTTTTTATCTATGCATTTCATAAATATAACGTTTATTCAGAATACACATTATATCTACACATAAATTTTGACTGTATTCTGCATTACGTGGGTTGAATAAATTTGGTATTTATAATGTAAAAGTTACTTTTCTTGAAGACGGGCCAACTTACTCAGAGAAAAGGTTTCGAACGCACTCGTTACGTAACTTATGACATCATTTCTTCCCTCTTTCTCGATGGATGATTGGCTATACGTAACGAAGGTAGACCTCTGGCAACAATGACATAAAAATGTAAATACAAGCTAAGAAGTACACCTTTATGAACTCTGAAACTTCTACACTGATAATTGTCATAATGAACAAACCAACAAAATATGTTAATAGATACAAAAACATTTCGATTATTAGTCTAACTCCCGAAATAAGTGTCCTAAAAATTACAGTCTACTTTATAGGTCACAATCAGATTGACAAGATGTAGGGAATAGTTGTTAGGGAATAGTTGGTAATTTTCAAAAACATAGTAGACAAGCTTGATTTGATAACTGCTATATCCATTGTCAAGCAATTTTTATTTATTGGGGATCTACTTATTTACTGAACAAACATAGCCGGTACCATATTTTGGCTTTAAACCTTCACCAATAATTATCGTCAGAATGATGACTTCATGAGGCTCCACCCACTTTGGCCTCGTTACAATTCAGGATAACACTGAAGGCTATCATGGGCATTGTTGGATTAGAAAATTTAACTTCTGGCCATAAAAACTCATTTCTCGAGTAGTTGTAAGAAGTGCTAAATGATCCTCAAGGATCCCAGCTGTTGGCCTAAACGTTAAATTCATGTATATTACTGCTATTACTACAGTAGTATTACTACGCTAGCACAGATACCCCACCCACTTCTATGTATCGTTCCGCCATTCATAAAGTCTTTATATCCAATACGGTCGCATGGCCTAAAGAAGAAGAAAAATAATTATATCGGATGATACGTTGGTCTACTGGTGATTTTAGCACATATAAGCTTGTATTTACTTTGGATGAAAATATTATTTTAACAAAAATAGTTATATAAAGACTGTTTACATACAATCTCTCTCTCTCTCTTGGTGGCATAGTGAATAGTTAATGGAAATGTTCAAAATCCTGAATGACATTACAAGTATTATAATCACATTACGCTAAATACAAATCAGACCATAAACATTGGATTTAAACTAGAAACTGAATAATTACTTATTCAGGCTATAGTAAGTATGGCCACGGGCTTTCTCTTGACTGTATAAAGTTGCAAGTCGTAAGACAAATGCAGTTTTGGAACCACGAGGACAATTCCAAATCCTGTTAGCCATTCTTGACTACTATGGGTTTCAGAGCTGATGGAACAAGAATGAGTTTCTGTCTGGTGGATGGGCGGGGCAACATTTCGTAAAACGGTGTTTACCTTGCTTACGTAATGAATGCTTTTCAACTCTTGGCTCGTAATCATTTGCCATAGCGCTGGCTAGATAATTTTTACTCAATAAAAATTAAAACTATCGGGTTTAGGTTACTGATAATGCTGACAAAATTTGTGTGTGGTTGTAAAATATACATATGTCAAATTTCAGCTACATCTGATGCTTTGATAAGGAGCAAAGTCCAAAAAACCGTGCTACAGAGACCCTGAATCTCATAGTAAAGCTTGTCAACGGTGAGAATCTTACAAGCAACATATCTCATTTCCACACTCCAAATTGTTTTCTATTCAAATATTTCAAGCCCAGGTTTTGCTCACTGTCCCAATTTTTTGTAATAATGTAAATGAATTAACTTACCTAAGGTTAGCTGCTAATGATGGCTTCATTTTCCATAAAGATATGAGATACCAGTGGACTCCACTGGAAGGTTACCAAGTACTGTATAGTATCTTAGCCAGTACTGCCTTAATGGCCTGTAATCATTTAAATAAATTAGTTCTCAGGATTATATAAATTGGGACTACCTTACCCTATTCACTGAAAGTCTCACACAAATTGCCTACATTAACCCCATCTCAAGATACTTTTCTGCCAATGATCACTATGGAAGGGAAACATTTAGAGAGATTTTTTGGACACGCTTGGTTCCTATGGAGATACAGACTCTTATTTTTATGGATATACATCTGGCAAAGCCTAGGGTGGTTAGGGATTGTAAATAAAGTTCGGAATTTGCCAGTCTCCCTTATGCACACAGTACTCAGAACAAAAGTTTCTCTGACCCACATTGCATATAGATGTACTATATATTACTCTTACTCTCATTGTGGCTGTGTTTGAGGCTGTACTTAAGCTTTCATGGTTGAATGACTTGTTTGTGGTGTTTTCTTGCCCTTGTGTTGTTGGTGTGTATACTTGGCACGATTGTGCCCCAGAAATCTGTTTTTCCTCTTACGGATGAACATAGAAGATGCCCAGGAATGGATAGTGTGAGAGATTCATTGTGGCATCTGTCATTGGCCCTCATCATATTATTCAGCATGCAGAGGCCAAGAATAAGTCTTCCCAGTGGGACAGATATGGCTTCAGGAGGAGGAAAGCAAAGAGGATATCATCAGTATGTGTAAATGGAAACACACCTTGTTCATCTCCATACTTCCACTTGGCGTAGTTTCTAACCCATTCTCCATCCCTTACAATGCCAATCAAGGTTTCTCACAACTCGCATAGGAGACAACCAAATTCTGAAACCTCGTTTCCAAGTTTCAACCAGTCAAGTACATCCATATCAAGACTGAGGTTTCTATATCTAGGAAAATACAAATTATCTTAAAAATTTGCCACGTTTTGTACATTTCCTATAACATTAAGTTAGACGCAACCGCAGACAAAATGCCTATTCTTTTCTTCAAGTACGCAATTCCTTTGGGGTTGTCCTTGGCCATCAAGGTTCTAAAATTTTCTCCTTTTCCTCAATGTAGAACATTATTAATCAGTACTTCACTTATTATCGTTGTGTATATTGTGTATTACGTATAGTACTACAAATGATAGATTGGGAACCTCAATTTTATCATTTGCATTCATAATACTTCATTCACATTACTAATTGTTTAAGGTGCAATCAATACCATTTGCTGTCAATCCAGAAGAAAGTGTTCACTTCAGCCTATAAAGGCTGAAATGCTCAAGCAAGCTGTCAAATTGGTCAAATAAAAAAGACAGCCATGAAAAACCCATCCTGTCTTCATCCAAGATTTTAGATTGAAATAGACTTAACTTCCCACAACAGAAAAGATGCATATTCAGTAACTAGTGAAGTGCTTTTACAAGAACATTAGAACATTAAATGCCATTCTGCTTGCTTATAAAGGTATGTTGAGCCCAACATCAATCGCTCCTAAAGAGTTAGAAGACATTACTAAATTTTGTGTAACAGAGAAACACTTTAAACCATTTGTGAAAGATGTATTCATGTATTACAATTTATTAAGTGCCAAAGTTATGATAATTATTCTAATTGTACCTTTCAATACTAGGATCACAAACACTTAGTCACTTTGTACCCATTTTCTATGTTACACAAGGTGATATCAAACATTTTGCATTAGAAGAGCACGCCCTACCATTGTCATTTTTCACTGATAAACAATTTTATATTAAAGAGTGCATATTATTAAAACAAGAGGAATTTATATGTAACTTTGATAGTCTGTATGAAAATACTCATTCATAGCCATGTATCCAAGAAATTTTGATAAATCAAAATCAAGAAAATGATATATGCACAATGACAGACTATGATAAACCTTTTGAAGCACTGATAATTGATCAAGAAATTTTTGTATTTTCACTAAATACTGTTGTAGCTCAAATTAAATGTAATAATGTGTCAACAGTAAAAAGGTTTAAAAATGTTAAATTTTTTACATCATGTCAACATATAATAGCTAACCATTTGTATATGAACCTAACTGTCTTACAACATATGTATTCAACAAACATGTGCCATATAAAAATTACTCATATAAGATACAAGAATTAAAATTGTCTCAATTAAATTAAAGAAACTTGAAAAATTGAACTACGTTGATGACTACTTTTATTGTAAAGATAATGTATCTCCAATTTTATCATTAGTAAATCTAGTGATTATAATAGTAGTAGTTGTTATATTTATCATAACAGTAAGGAAATTTATCATTGATAAAATACAGGGGATACTGACAGAAATTAAAAGGAATGAATCATGATTGACAATTTATGTTAACATTGTTTTTTACTTTATAATAATTCGACATGCTCATTTTTACTTGATAATCAATTTGATATGCTTATATTTTTTTTTCCAATATTGGCGAAAGATTTTTTTTAGAATTGTGTCCATTATTATCAATTGTTGCCAATTTAGTTATAGTTACGTCCATTGTTATCGTAAATACTCAATTAAAACATTGGGGACAATGTATGGTGGTGGCCGAGTGATTTAATATTAGTTAGGAAAATATCGTAGATATAAAAAAAAGGGAAAAAGAGAAGAGAGCAATCCACTGATAGACAGATGAAGAGAGAGAGAGAGAGAGAGAGAGAGAGAGAGAGAGAGAGAGAGAGAGAGAGAGAGAGAGAGAGAGAGAAAGTTGCGCCAAAGTGTGTCTCGTAGTAACCCAAACAAGTGAAGTGTTTATCGAACTGGAGGCCATTAAATAAATGCATTCGTTGCTTTTTTGAAATAACCCTTCAACTCCCACCGGAACTAGGACATTTCTGGTGACGTCATTAGTCAGACCCACCGAAGGAGGCGTTAGAATTAATTTCCGCCCAAACGGGTGGTACAGTAAGTTCCAAAACTGAAGCGACAATTTTCAGAGGATTTCGTTCGAAATTCACTAACTGGCAACTACAACTCTTAGCTGAAAAAATAATTTTTTTTCTACAAAATAAAGCTAACATATGATGCACAAATATCAAATCTATGATATTTATAACAATCATACGAAAAAATTACTGTAATAGTTATTATTTTAAAGTATAGTAATTACTTCAAACTATAGACACGAAACAATTTGAAATTCTCGTTCAACACAGGATTACCAACGTTACCAATGTATATTTCGAGCAATGTGGAAACAAACATTTAATATCATAGTGTATTATCTTTAATTATTTTTTAGCGAAGATGCATAAAACCATGCAAGTATCAATAGAATGTAAAAGGAAAATCTCCGCGACTTTAAACATAATCAACCATAAATGCACCTAGATTCAATAGAGAAGTTGGGTGTGGTTGGTAGTTCTGATTTTATCTTCTAGGTCCGAGCATAAAATACCATCTTCGAGAAAGGCTCTAACTACTGCTGCTACCTTCAGGTGACTAGGCCTAGTTCTGGGCATAGCAACGTTTACAATGCAGGGCCACTGTCTGTTATTTAGGGAAAAGTAGAACCATTAGGAACGACACCAGGACCTGTCCTTGCACCTAGGAAACAGAACAGACTCGCTAAATAAAGAATAAGAAAGACGGTCGCAAGCAACCAGAACACCCTAAAATCACCACCTGGTTAAGTAGGGAGTCAGTAGACCCCAACAACCCCGCCTCACCCTCTACCTCTACCTATACCCACAAACCTAACTCCACCTTTTTCACTTCAACCTTTTACCTCAAATTTTCTAATCATTCCAACCATGAAATTTAAGACTGAATGTGCGTAAGTGGCCGAATCATAAGGGAGTGATATCACCTAAATTCATATTTCTACGGGCAACCAGTAATCAGTTCGATCCAGTCAAACATTTATGTATAACATAAATTTATTATTTTTTTGCGGATGGATATAATATATACTATATATATATATATATATATATATATATATAATATATATATATATATATATCTTTATATATATATATAGATATATATATATATTATATATATATATATATGTGTATACATATGTATATATATGTAATCAAATTATTAATATACAGATTATATATATGGCGTATATTATATATAAATTATATATATTTAATGATATATTATTATATACATATATATGTTATATATAAATATATATATATAGAAGCACCCGATCATGACCATTAGGCCTAGTGCTCGATTCTTAAAACAGGCCTCTGGTATACCTGACTAGATAAAAAGGTCCTGAGAGAGAGAGAGAGAGAGAGAGAGAGAGGAGAGAGAGAGAGAGAGAGAGAGAGAGAGAGAGAGACTCGAATTAAAATAATGCTCGCCAAGCATATTCACACCGGATCGTATGGACAAAAATAATCTCACTTATGCACTGAAAAAAAGGGTGGAAACCTACAAAAATAATTGTTTGATGAGGCCTTGAACGCAATTCCACAAGCAAAGATTTGCACAATTGAGGAATTAGATGAAATTATTAACTAACAAGCTGGAAAATATATTTCCTTGATTCTTGAATAGGCCTAACCATGTAGCAATGCTAAACGCGCATATAACTTGGATTTTTTTTTTTTTTACACCAACTTGTGTCTTATTTATATTTCATTTAATCAGATACTAAACTTCTTTGTGATTTATCAAAAGAAATCATAATAACTTTCGATATAACGCTATAAAAGTAAAGTTAATTTGCAAATCATATTAGGCCAAAGCTTATGCACTCGGTTCCTGCTGCCACTCATTGGTGAACACTTGATATCACACATTGAGAGCCACAGATGTTTCTATGGGGAAATTCGTTTTTTTTAATAAACAATTATTGAACAAACATTGATCATTAACTGGGGAAATACTTTCTGTGCTTCTACAGTTAATCACTGATACGTATTGTTAGATAAAGAGGATGACAATAATTGGAGTAAAATATACTAACTGGCAACCCCAAGAGTTTCTAAAGAAATACGATCAATTCTGAAATTTGTCTCTTCACTTCTGGAACTTACTGTACAAATGACGTGATCAACCAATGAAAGAAACCAGAAGCTAGCGACAGAAAAAAAAAAACCTTCCCACTTTTAGGAGGGACATCTCTTTGGAGGATGTCTACTGAGAAGCAGAGGAAGCAGAGAAGGAACAGAGCATCCAGAGGGTGAGGTTATGTACCTCACCTACCGTGGGGAAGAGAGGCTTCAAACATCAACGCTTAGCCTCTACCCTCAAGACCTCAGTACAATCTAAATTTGTATGTTTTCTTATACTTGTGTATGTATCACTAGTATGAATGAAGTAAGAAAAACTTCGTTGTGTCTTTCTAAGCATCCTCAGACTTAATAGGAATCCAGAGAATCTACAATGAAATATAAAAAGACTACAATACACTGGTGGTCACGACGCAAATAAAAATAGAAAAGGAACAAATATATAAAAAAAAGTTCTTTACTCTATCTTAAAATTCCTGTATCCCCTTTTCAGACTTTTTTAGGCTTTCGTAACACCTTCTCAAAAGCACGTAGTTTGTAAGCTTACCGCCAGGGAAGTGAAAAACAGTTCTAATAGAAAGGTGAAAGGCTACAAGAAAATTACGCACCTCATCCATAAAATGCTGATCTAACGTGAGCAAATAACCCAGATTTTCAAGAAACTGACTCATTTCCCATGTTTTCCAAGCAGTATAAATAGGACCTATCTAATACACAAGATAGGGACTGGTAAACTATTATGTACTACTCGTTATCTGCCCCAAACACAAGGAATAAAAAATAAGAATGATTGATAATCCAATAAGAAGAACGAGACCTTTTTAAAAGTCCTTTATGAGCTTAGGAAAACTGGAAACAGAACGAGCCGCTGAAGACTTGTATGAAGAAGCAATAGTCATAAACGAAGCAGTCCAGGCATTATTGAATTGCCCTAAGTTCTTTCATAAACCTCTAAATCCTAGATGGCAACCAACATAACTGGGTTTTCTTGCTTACTACTAATGTTAGACTTAAAACCTACCAGCAGAGGTACAAACAAACCAGAAAAGCACGATCTCTCGCGAAACTTCAATCAACAGTAAAGCAGATATAAAGAGTCACTAAGGAATTCAATATTTTTACCTGTATTAGCTGAGAGTCTTCTCTTATTAATTTTGTATGACAAAAACTCAGACTTTTACTGTTTCATCAGTGAAGCAGCCAGACAACTTTTTTCTCATTACTTACAGTCTGGATAAACCATCGTCACTCTCGTTATGGAAATGTCGCTACTACAAGTCGGAATATAAAAAACTCATGCCAATGGTCAATTCCACTTGACATTCTCAGCATTATCACTTAATATAACCATGTCAGAAAATAAATGTATTTTGGCAGTGAAGGAGAACCAATTGTCCTAAATTACTACTATAGAAGTTTAATGTTGCTGACCTTACTTAAAAGCACGATAAAATAGGAAAAAATTAAAAATATTACCAAAACTAATATTGTTACTGTAATAGGAAAGACTTAAAACAAAAAATTGTCACGTATGCAAGCATGCTATATAACATCGTCGGTAGATGCTTTCAATTCAAAGCTATTGCACAGCATTGCATCATACTTAAATATTAAGTGTATCCAATTACTAATTTATTAGTATCGAGTCCAACAAAGGCTTCGATACTGTAAATTCTACCTCATGGTTTGTTGGATATGATTCCTTATTGTGTATTGAGTTCCGATGCTCACGTTTGTCCTGATTCGATTAAATACGCTTTGTAATTTTTCTATTCTACTAGAGCCTTCTTCAGTGTAGCAAAAGACCGGATCGGACATCAGCGATTTGACCCCAAGAACTTTGTAATGGCTTGTTTTTGCATCAGTCGCGGGCAGTCGTGGGCCTTGGGCAAAAAAAAAAATAAAATAAAAGAAAATAAAAAAATCAGCAGATTACAACAACAGCATGATGTACACAATGTACAATTACGGCAGCCTTATGTACGCCGAGATGAGATTCAGGACATACCTAGTCGTACTCGTATGTCGCAGATGATCTAGACCACAACCACTGTTAATGGTTTTTGGTAACAGCGACTGACGTAAAGGCAATTATGACATGTTTGATACACAGAGACTTATTACGACATACGTAAACGGTGTCGTGAACGTGTTGGAATATATATACGTATTAAGCGGGTGATTGGAATTTGGCACTCATTCTCATTCCAGGAGCTGACCAGAGGCACAAGAGGGACGAACAGAGAACTGGAAATTGAAACTCCAGAACTGTACCAGAACTTTACCAGGTTTACAAAGGAGCTTTTCAATGAAATTGTTGAACGTGTTTCACCCTACATCAACAAAAAATTCACATTTTGGAGAAGACCCATTGAGCCATGCCTGCTTGTCGCAATTACCCTGCAATACTTTGCAACTGGAGAATCCTACCAGAGCCTGTACTTCCAATTCCGAGTAGGTACCAACACATTCTGCGGTATTGTGCCGGAAACTTGTAGGTCCATAGTTTGTTTTGTTTGTATGGTGTTTTTACATTGCATGGAACCAGTGGTTATTCAGCAACGGGACCAACGGTGAACTTCTATCACCAGAAATACACATCTCTAACACCTCAATGAAATGTCCGAGAATCAAACTCGCGGCCACATAGGTGGCAGGTCAAGACCATATCGATCACATCACTGAGGCGCTTGTAGGTCCATAGTGACTCCGTATGGAGACGAGGTGGTGCAGTTACCGACGAGGCCAGAGCAATGGAAGGAAGTGGCCGTGGTTTTGAAGAAAGCTGGAATTTCCCACATCCCCCCTTGGAGCAATAGGCGGGAAACACATCAGAATCCAGAACTCAGTGAAAGGAGGAACCCATTACAACAACTATAAGAAATTTTACTCTATAATTCTGTTTGGAGTTGTTGACACTGACTACAAGTTCATGTACATCGATGTAGATGCCATTGGTTCAGAGTCTAATGGTGGTGTCTGCCAAGATGCAGCTGTGTCAAGTGCTTGATTAGAATGGAGCCAATCTGCCTGCCCCTGAAAGACTGCCAAAAGAGACTGAAGATAAACCCCCAGTCCTCCATTTCCAATTGGAAATGACTCCTTCGCTCTGAAGAATTATATGATGAAACCATACACTGCACGAAATCTGGCAGTACATGACCTCATCTTTAATTACAGACTGGACAGCCGCAGGGCAAGAGGTACAATGGAGAATGCCTTTGGCATACTAGCAAACAGGTAGATATTGTTCACAAACATACTGGGTTTATTTGGTATGCTTGTTTAGAAGTGTATTAATATGAAACTCCTTTTATATACCATTTTTTTCTACGAAAATACGTATTTAACATGAAATACCTCTTGCATACCATATCATTATTAAATCAATATTTTTCGCTTGTCTCCCACAGATTCAGTGTTTCACACCCCCATACATCTTTAGCATGACCGTATCGAATCCGTGGTGTTGGCCATTTGTTTGTTGCATAAATTATTTTGATAAGAGCCTAATGCCGCGAATGAGGCAGATCAAGAACTCTGTAACACGAGGCCATCCATACCTGTTCACTTGAGGTCTGATGAAACTTCACTCACCTAAGCCGTCCGAGAGGAACCAGGGCTTGCAAGGGTCAACGAGATCACCTTCCTGATTATTTTAACTCCCCTGCAGGCTCCGTTGATTGGCAAGATTCAGTGATATAAAAGAAGAAAGTAATAGAACATTCCTGTACATACTTTATAAAATTAAAAAGCTTAGTAAATACCAAAATGTCGACATTCTAAAATATGTATTTATATTATAACCCACACATTTACTTGTGTTGTATTCAATGTCCCATTTATCCATATTTGACATTCTCAAAGTCTCTCTAGAAAAATGTAAATTAAAATGTTATTTTAACTTAAAATAGAAAATGCCTTTTCATTTATTATACTTCAGGAGATTCTAATAAATTGAACTGATCGCATTTAAGTCACTGACATTTTTTTAAAGAAAAAACTCAGAGTCCAGATTGTCAGAAATATTTATGATTACTATGTATACTATTTCATTTAAGGTTGTTTTTGTGTGTCTTCTTCATGTATATGAGAGATTCTACCCTAAGAGTATATTGAAATACTGAAAATCCTGAATCCCAAACATATGTTAATCAACACTATAAAAATAATGGCAGCTTTGGCTACTAAATTCTGCCCTTTAACATATTTTTTTATAGCTAGAAACGCACGTCAAAATGTGGCTAATGTGCACCCATCCAAACAAATTGAGTGGTTGACAAGTACATCACGTACGTCTTAATGGACACCGTACGTCGAAATTGCTACTAAGGTCTGCCGTAATCGCATTACATCAGTTGAACGTGCATTAAGACACACCCTTATACGTCGGCAGAGCTCTTGCGTAGGTCGGCATGACATGGAGACTTGACATTGTGGCTCGACCGCGACTACCTAGTGCAGCAGCTATGGTAGATTCACATCAACCGTGCATTTGATGTCTAGGCCAGTCCCTTACGACGCTCCTGATTGGCTGTTGATAAGCCTAGCCAATCACAGGGCTGGAAACTCTCAGTCTCCTTGCAGGAGGGGTTTTTACGCACGGCAGGATGTGTCCCGTCTCTCCTGAGGGATACGTCTTTCAAAAGTATCCCTCAGGAAGTCGGAACACATCCTGCCTGTGTTAACTCTCGAGAGAGACCGAGAATCTCCAGCCCTGTGATTTGCTTATCAACAGCCAATCAGGAGCGTCGTAAAGGATTGGCCTAGACATTAACTGCACGGTTGATGTGAATCTACATACTATAGTTATCGCAGTCACACGAACTGCCTATTAAGCATTAATTTAGAAAACAATATAGTGACTGATCACTGAGGAACTTAATATTCATGTTGAGGCTATTTAGGTTTTATTATATTTACAATTAAAATATTGCTAGCATATTGCATATATGTGCAACATGAATCGGTTGAGGCCTTGCAACATGAACAGCTATTATAATATTCTGCATAAGTACAAAATACAATAAAGAGCCAAATTAATGAGGTATCTATTGGTAATGTTGTATAACTTTTATTTTAGTTTTAAAAACCTCAGCAGGTAAATATTTCCTCCCAACATAATGAAAGCTATGAGATTTTCAATGGGTTCACTTTTCTCCGTATTATATGTTATTTATTTTTTCCCAAATAAGTGAACTCCATTTCAAATAGCATAATTTGAAGACTGATAACTGTCCAGTTATCTAACTGAACTATCACAATGACATAAGGCAAGTGGTGGTGAAATGTGTTTGAAGCAACTTAAAATTTTTATTAATATAAACTGGATGAATTTATGACATTTATTCGCCCAAACTCACAAGTGTCCAGATATACCTAAGATATTAACAAAATCACATCAAATGGGCTTATGTATATAAAAGTAAATGGGAAAATGACACATTTAATTAATCAATATAACACTCATTATATTCATTATTTATATTATATTGTGCGATTCTTACTTTTTTAATTAAATCTGGTTTCTGTTCACAGTGACGCAGGCACATGGCGCGAACAGCAAGATCTCGACAATCGTTCAAATAGAATACAAATTAAAAACTTATACGAGTTCGATGAACTTTGTGATATATGCCGTTGAAATTTTTCAAAAATGCAATAATTTAAAAAATTATAATTTTTTAATATTATT
This sequence comes from Macrobrachium nipponense, assembly GCF_015104395.2. Taxonomy (NCBI): domain Eukaryota; kingdom Metazoa; phylum Arthropoda; class Malacostraca; order Decapoda; family Palaemonidae; genus Macrobrachium; species Macrobrachium nipponense. The sequence goes on along the minus strand of NC_087218.1, from coordinate 66,886,980 downwards.
TGGTGAAAATTAAAAAATTAACTTCACTTTTTAGAAAATACATATAAGACAATAAAGGGAATCTTCCATTGGTCATGCATAGTATTCTAGCACATTAACTATATTTTCTCCCTAGTATATTCAAAGATGAAAAATATAGTAATCGATTCAGAGCAAGACAGACTAGACTCATTGCACATTAAGAATGATAAACGCAATTACTTTTGTACCGAATCCCGTAAGGAAATTCGCTTTTGGGTAGATAAGCCGTTGACTCCGACCCCCTTGTTGCCGATTGGTCCTTCAGAAACTTGCTTCGACCCCAGGAACATACGCCACCGCCTCCTCTATTATTCTTCCAAGGCTATACATAATTATATAAAATATAAGTTTTTATATATAATTATATTATATATATAATATAAATTAGCATAGACAATATATTTTATGGCTATGGGAAAAATCAAAGACGTAGCACCAAGCGCTCACACCAGCCGTGCATTTGATGTCTAGGCCAGTCTGTTATTTTAAACATGCACATTTTAAGGTACAACGGCGGCGGATATACGTTTAAGTAATAATATCTTAAATATACATATATTATGATATATATATATATATATAGATTCATATTATAGGTTATATGTCATTATTTATATTATAAATTATATATATATATTTATATATATACCCATATATATATATATATATATTCATATATATGTTATATATGATATAATATATATATATATATATATATATATATATATATATATATGAAAGGCCTAGGGTTTTTTATTAATAGTATATTGCCAATATGTTCGCTGTGACCTATTGGAATGTGGAGAAGCGACGACCCGAGAAAGCTGACGAATAGTTTCTATGGATGGCGTGAGATAAAAACTGCATAGTTAGACAAGTCAATGTACTCAGGTCATGAACTCTTCTCAAAGTGCCTTTGTGAAACTGGATGCAGCTAGTATTGTGAGGCGCTAACGAACTGTGCGTTCGTATGTGCGTGTGCGCCTCTTCCCTTTAATAATCTATGATACCCAAGTCTATGGGGGATTTTGATAGAGGCGTCTTCGAGAGAAAGGCAAGATGCCGTGGTGCTCACCGGGAGTTTTTTTTTATAATATAGTGCTTTAAGTGTTCCGGCTGCTTGGGTGAGTGTTGAAGTGTTTTAGCCGAAGACTGGCTTGTTGTCTGTTTGACATTTTTGTGATGATGTCCAATCTTTAATCTCTGATTGTGAAACTTGTGTGTGTACTTATGGGATGTGTTCTGTGTCTTTGAAACAGGACGGTTCTGGCAATGGGGGGACCGAGAGGGAGTCCCGATGGGGGGAAATAGACTTTTGGTGACTATAACTGTTCAGACATTTTTTGGGGGTTTTAATTGAATTGAGTTAGTCTGTAAGACTTGATTAATTCCTTATTTATTCATTGTTAATAAATGTATTTTCTTATGATGCAACTCTCTCATTTTGATTACCTGTTAGAGTGGAGAGAAAGAGGTGGAGAGAGAGAGAGAGAGAGGTCGCGAGCCGTTCATCGCTTGGAGAGAGAGAGAGAGAGAGAGAGAGAGAGGGGGGGGGGGGGGGCTTGTGTGTATTAGTTTGCCTTGACGCTCGAGTTACACGTTTACCAAATGAATAATGAGGAAATAACCTCATTACATATATATATATATATCTCTCAATGAAAAATCAATGGGTTGACTTTACAAACAATCATAATAATGGTCACAATTATCTTCTTCGCCCAGTAACGGGTAAAACATATACGAGTCGTCTGTTGAGAAGCAAGAAGTAACCAGGTCAATACAGGAGTGTTGGTGCCCTTGAGGCCAGACAGTGAAGGGCTCCTGTCAGGACAAGAACACGTACAATTCTGCTATGAGGCTCTTTCGAAAGGAGTTGCAGTTTCCTTTGTTCCAACGCTATTCCTGGTTTTGCTCATAGGAAAACATAGGTAAGACCAGTTTTATATTCCCATGCGAAGCGTTAGAGCTAAATTATTATTATTATTATTATTTTTGCTCTATCACAGTCCTCAAATTCGAATGGGTGATGTTTATAGTGTGGGGTTCTGGGTTGCATCCTGCCTCCTTAGGAGTCCATCACTTTTCTTACTATGTGCGCCGTTTCTAGGATCACACTCTTCTGCATGAGTCCTGGAGCTACTTCAGCCTCTAGTTTTTCTAGATTCCTTTTCAGGGATCTTGGGATCGTGCCTAGTGCTCCTATGATTATGTGTACAATTTCCACTGGCATATCCCATATCCTTCTTATTTCTATTTTCAGATCTTGATACTTATCCATTTTTTCCCTCTCTTTCTCTTCAACTCTGGTGTCCCATGGTATTGCGAAATCAATGAGTGATACTTTCTTCTTGATTTTGTCAATCAACGTCACGTCTGGTCTATTTGCACGTATCACCCTATCTGTTCTGATACCATAGTCCCAGAGGATCTTTGCCTGATCGTTTTCTATCACTCCCTCAGGTTGGTGCTCGTACCACTTATTACTGCAAGGTAGCTGATGTTTCTTGCACAGGCTCCAGTGGAGGGCTTTTGCTACTGAATCATGCCTCCTTTTGTACTGGTTCTGTGCAAGTGCCGGGCATTCGCTTGCTATGTGGTTTATGGTTTCATTTTTCACATTGCACTTCCTACATATGGGAGAGATGTTATTTCCGTCTATCGTATTTTGAACATATCTGGTTCTTAGGGCCTGATCTTGTGCCACTACTCATCATTACTTCAGTTTCCTTCTTTAGCTCTCCCCTCTGTAGCCATTGCCATGTGTCATCGCTGGCTTGTTCTTTAGTCTGTCTCATGTATTGTCCGTGCATTGGTTTGTTGTGCCAGCCCTCTGTCTCTGTATATTTCTGGGTCTTCGTCTACTTTTATTAGTCCTTCTTCCCATGCACTCTTTAGCCACTCGTCTTCTCTGGTTTTCAGATATTGCCCCAGTGCTCTGTTGTATATGTTATCACAGTCCTCTATACTTAGTAGTCCTCTCCCTCCTTCCTTTCGTGTTATGTATAGTCTGTCCGTATTTTCTCTTGGGTGTAGTGCTTTGTGTATTGTCATATGTTTCCTGGTTTTCATATCTATGTTGCGGAGTTCTGCCTTCGTCCATTCCACTATTCCTATTTTCTTATACTTGGGATCCCATTGAAGATTGTGTCCTTAACATAATATCTCGCTGCATTTATCAATACCAGCATCACATCTGAAATTCTTGTAGCATCACACTAATTTTTATTACATTTTTCCTTAAAGGAATTTTGTATTGATTCGATAAAGGAATGTAGATCATTTAGAAAGTATGAATGCTTCTTCGATCCTATATTATTCCTGCAAAGTTTTAGTTATCGAAACAAAAATTAAATTTTTTTTGTTACACAGGAAAGCATTGGTCCATTCGAAATATTTTAGTGCAGACTTTTACTGTTCAGGTATAGTATACACAAAATGTGTAATAGGGTTTTCACTGGCAATCTACAGTAACCGAAAAGTTATAAAATTACTAAACTATACATAACCGAAGAACAAAGTTGCATCAATCGTGATAGAAGGTTCAGACGATCAATGTAATATTGACATAAGATTTACACATCTGATTGCAAGTCTATACATGACAAACAATCGTTATATCAAATTATAAAGGAAGATAATATCTGTATCCTGTGACAAGAGCGCTATTGAAAAAAAATTAACAAAATAAAAAATAAACACTTTCAAACAACGCCTGCTAGCACGTACCTCTTGTTTAGCAGTAATATATAGGATTCTACCCGATGTGTTTACTTTGTAGGCTGTTACAGAGTACTGGTTGGATATCAAAACAAAAACTAATTGGATTTTAATAATAGAATAGGCTTGCGCACTCAACGGGATTAGAGTAATTTCTCATCCTCTCAGGCATCAATCGATTTGGAAGACCAGTTAGGGCTAAAATTCTTCGATTCATTTACGTCTCCCAGCATTGTTTACTCGTGATTAATCATTCAACTCTCCAGCTAGTCTCACACCCTAATTCGGTTTTGAAATCCTCAACCAGACAGAGCTTCACATTTAACATACATTTTTAAAGAAAGCTATGCATCAAGCTTAGTCGTGAAGGAACAAAATGAACAAAAAACAAAAAAATAAAATAGTACAAATGGTGAGGCCTTAATATCCTTGGCCTCGGCCTCCTCCAAAGGAAATTAATATGGTTTCTCTATCATAGAATAATCATGTGTGCGTTAGTGCGCTGAACGTAGTGTGTGTGTTTCGTGAATATGATCTCCTTTTGATGAATAAACAGTGTGATTGGCTTCGTTACTAAGAAGCAGTTTGTTAGTCAAAGCAGGAGAGGAGCTTATCTTTAACGTTCCTGATCGGCATTAGTTATTTTTTATGAGAAAAACAAATGTTACAAGAAAATACAACATGGAAGCTGATATTGTTGCAAACAATTTCAACAACCCACCTCAACTTCAGTGGTTTAACATGAGAAAATAAAATCCTCCTCCTAGCATGTTAGGGCAAAAATTAGTACCAATAATGTTTGTTTGTTTGTATGGTGTTTTTACGTAGCATGGAACCAGCGGTTATTCAGCAACGGGACCAACGGCTTTACGTGACTTCCGAACCATGTCGAGAGTGAACTTCTATCACCAGAAATACACATCTCTCACTCCTCAATGGAATGGCCGAGAATCGAACTCGCGACCACCGAGGTGGGACGCCAACACCATACCAACCACGGCATTGAGGCGCTTTACCAATAATGTTGATCTGTGCCCAAAAAGTATATTGCGACGTATAAACTAATTCCCTATGACTGCCTAGGATCAGTGATAAATTTTTTCGTAGTTGATTTGTACAAAATTATAATCATAAGGCTGGGAAAATATTACTTCCCGAAGAGTAATTAAGTGGCATGTGCTAAGTTTTCTAGAATTCATTATACCAAAACAAATAAACATGTAGTGTGTGAATGTCCAAGATATGATCAGCAGTTAAGCTTTGGAAATGAACCGATCAGTGACATTTTTTCGGACTTCATCATTTAAAATTAATCCAATTATAAAATTCTTGAAAATTTATTATTTGATAGAATCTAAAAAAATATATAAAAAATCCTTCGGGGCCCGTCCAGAGAGAACTGATAATCAGCTCAATGGTCTAGTAAAACTTTCACAACAACAACAACAGCAACAACAATAATAATAATTATAGTAATACATTGTAACGTTTAGAACTTAACTTTCCATTCAAGCCAAGATCTGGTAAAATAACCATGCCTTGCCCAAAATGCACAACCCAAGTTCAATGCAAAAGTTAATTTAATCTCTTAGAAGATAGAGAGCATTTTGATCAGGAAGAGGTACTTTATATATGTGTTTACACTCAAAACATAGTACCAACAGGGCTGTTAAAGGCGCTCTAATCATGCAGGTTTTTCTACAATTTTTGGTGAAATTCTTTCGGGAAACAATTCCTTCAGGGTAACTTGAACCTAAAAGTCCTACCATGCACCTGCAGGTTATCATTTCTTTGGCTATGGCATGACCGCATATCGCTTCAACCCTGATGGATACCTGAGGCCTACCACATGGTAACACCTGAACATAAGCGAGGTAACCGGACCCCATCTACAAACATTGACGTCGTTCACCCTGTGCTTAAGATTTACAATAACTACTTACTCAGACAAAGGAGGATCTCTCGTCAGCTACGCTCTCTCGGACTTCAACGACAACTACATACAAATAAGTAAGTGTTGTGTTCAGTTGCCTGATTTTCACACCAAACGCCTTAACTATGTCTCCCACTGTAAACTGACACTCGCTCTAGTCTTTAAGGGAGTTGGGGATGCTAACCTAAAGAAAACCTCTATACGAGGTTTTTGAGGCTTAAAATTAATGTACGTGGAGTCGCAACATCTAAAATACATGAATAAGAGTAATACTGATTGATAGCATAGTAGCTAAACGATTATTAAGATAAGATCATTTCAAGCTTTAAATATTACTATATAATAAATTAGCAATACTAACAAAATGGTAAAACTAAGGGAGACCTACTAAGAACAGGTAAAACAGAAAAAAAAAATCGCTGCAGCCTCTCAAAAAATCATGGTATCCATTCACTAATAAACTACGAAAGTCTAAAAAACACATATCAAGAAATGTAAATAAACTAGGGGAATATAGTCAGCAGAGTATAAATTCCGAGTTTGTGACGGGAACTGCCATTAAAAAAATCTCCATGGTGTTTTTTTTCTAAATACTCTCAAAATCATGCTTCTCTTATGATAAATCTCATTAAAACTGCAGATGGATGGCTAAGGAACACGGAGGTCTGAATACATGAAATCCACAAGATACTGAGATTTTTTGGAGATGAAGCTAAACCCGCGAACAAAATTGTGCATCTCTTCTAATCTTTTTTTATTACTCACTGTGCAATCTTCAAAAATCCCGATATCAATTACGTACCCAAGATGAGCTTTGAATGGCTTAGCCGACGATTTGAGCACTAGATGACAAATTAGGTAATCACAGATTTCAACAAATTACAGCAGCTAAATTTACTTTTTCTACTTTAGTTGTCGCTACGCACAAGATTTCTTAATTTTGATACAGGATGCCTTATTTTAAATATCAACAATGACCAACCTCTCGGCATGTTCCAGACTATATATAAAAAAATCTAGACACCAAAGAAGAATGCGAGGTTAAGTCTGTTTCAGATCATACATCAAAATTCGAGATTATTCTTATGTCGGATTCAGTAAAATGTTTATTTTAGAAATTAAGAGAAAATTTACAAGAGGAGATTTATATGAATGGCTATTCAAAATGTGTTTCTAGTGAAGTATCTTAAATTCTAATACATACCGTAGGTTGGTATTTCACAGAAGAAACTAAAATATCAATGCATACAACTAATCATGAACACTTGAAAGTTTGTGATCCAGTTCTACTGGCACCAAATGTAAGTGCATTAATAACCCTTATAAATTGATACACTTACTTCCATTTGTTGGTTCATGATTTTTTTATTGTAAACCAAGGTTTCGACTACAGTGGACCCCCCGTATTCGCGTTCTCCGGATTCGCGGACTCACACATTCAAGGATTTCTCTCGGGAACGTTTCCCCGCATTATTCGCGGAAAATTCGCGCATTCGCGGTATTTTTCTGAAAATATCCACAAATTCCTGGTTTTTGTGATCAATTTCATCATAAAATGCACTTTTTGTGATAAAACTATTAAAAAAATCCTGTATGAAAATTTTTAGGGGTTTTTCTTAAGTTTTAACTAACGAAATAGGCTGTTTTTAGCGCTTTTATAGGGGTTCCAAACATTCGCGGATTCTAACTATTCACGGGGGGGGTCTGGTACGCATCCCCCGCGAATATGGGGGGAACACTTTATTTAGCGAGAGGTTTAGGTATTTGTAAGGGTTTTCATATATCTGATAAGCTTGACTGACAGTTTAAGATAATGGCTAAGAAGCCAATTTTACAATTAACGCGAATATAAACTGCAATGTGGATCTGCTTTCTTACAGAAGCGAAGAAAACAGAGTGGTCTGGAAATACGCAGGCGTAAACCTGATAATGCAGAGTGAAGTTCAGCCGCTTTGGTGGTATAATTTGTGTGCGACAGTAACACCTTCTGAAGATATCTTTATGTTGACAAAAAACACCTTCCACTTCAGTGAAATCACCTCAGCTTCCATTTTATACAAATGGTTCTCTGGTGCTTGGGCAAGACCAAGATACTGTTGATGGAAGCTTCGCCAAGGCGCAGTCTTTGGGAGGAGAAATAACTGATCTTAATGTTTGGGTTTCTCCTCTAACAGAAGATCAGATCTCCAGATGGTTCAATTGTCAGTCCATCAATGCAACGCCATTAATCAAATGGGAAAAGATGACCTGGGACATCCACAATGATTCTGGCTCGCTGACCGCTTATGACATTACCAGTTGTCATTCATCTGGGGACTACAATCCCCCAAACTTCTGTTCTTCCTATGAAGAAGTTTTGGGAGGATGCTCTCAGTTTTCTGCAAGCATATGGTTTAGATTTTATGGTTCCACAGAACTTGAAACAAGTCTCTCAACAGTGGGGCACTTCTAAGTCAGTTCAAGGAGCCCTGTATGTCTTCTTTCAGACCGTCCCTTTCGTTTGGCTCAGGAATCTGGAGCACTAGGAAGGGCAACATCAATGTCAAACACAAATCAAAAAATCGATATCTTACTCTGTTCTGACCGAAAAATCTAAGTTTTGGATTAGTACATGAACCAAACCTTTTATATAGTTCAAGACGACCAAAACAACTGGCAGACGGAGTTCCCGGAGACGAAACACTGTTTTGTTGGGATGCAAAGATCTGTGGGTCGGCCTTTAAGGTTAAAAGGACCCGGTATGGAAAAGTGTCGCAAAATGAATTTCGTGTTCACAGCTAACAAAAGGCCAGCTTTATTTTTACAGTGGACATAATA
>NC_087218.1:66695163-66877989 GCF_015104395.2 Macrobrachium nipponense | reverse complement strand
TGGCCATATTGAGCTCTGGATTCAAAACTATTTAGGGATTTGCTTTCCACTAAGAACCTTGAAATCCTTTTCCTACCTATGTACAATTCGAACCTTCACTGGTTAGCAGGCTGAAGCTAACAACGACCATCGAGCATCACCTGAAACGGCTTTCAACCTTCAACATTTCCTTTGAGAGAAATAGACGCGAAAAGTTCTCACTTTATCTCTACACTTTCCTGCCTTGTGCACTTTTCGCCCGAATTCCACTGTTACGTTTTCAACTCAACAGGTCACCAATCAGTCTTCACTAATTTTGCTACAAAATCATGCAATTACATTTTTCCAGTGATAGCGCTTGTATGTTTAAGTTTTCCTATATTGTTATAGTTGATGGGGGTAAACCAAGCGACAAGAATGAGCGCCGTGTATTCACTATTTTGTATCTTGATCGGATTATTTACAATTGTGAATATCCCCATTCAATATCACATATAAAAATAGGTTTTATAAAAAAAATGGAAAGTAATAAATTAAGACATATTAAACTTAGTGTTAGAAAATGGAATTCATTATACCAAAACAAATAAACATGTAGTGTGTGAATGTCCAAGGTATAATCAGCAGGTAAGCTTTGGAAATGAACCGATCAGTGACATTTTTTCGGGCTTCATCATTTAAAATTAATCCAATTATAAAATTCTTGAAAATTTATTATTTGATAGAATCTAAAGAAATATAAAAACAAATCCTTCGGGGCCGTCCTGAGAGAACTGATAATCAGCTCAATGGTCTAGTAAAACTTTTACAACAACAACAACAATAATAATAATTATAATAATACGTCGTAACGTTTTAGAATTTAACTTTCCATTCAAGCCAAGAGCTGGTAAAATAACCATGCTTTGCCCAAAATGCACAACTCAAGTTAAATGCAAAAGTTAATTTCATCTCTTAGAAGATAGAGAGCATTTTGATCAGGAAGAGGTACTTTATATATGTGTTTACACTCAAAACATAGGACCAACAGGGCTGTTAAAGGCGCTCTAATCATGCAGGTTTTTCTACAATTTTTGGTGAAAGTCCTTCGGGAAACAATTCCTTCAGGGTAACTTGAACCTAAAAGTCCTACCATGCACCTGCAGGTTATCATTTCTTTGGCTATGGCATGACCGCATATCGCTTCAACCCTGATGGATACCTGAGGCCTACCACATGGTTACACCTGAACATAAGCGAGGTAACCGGACCCCATCCTCAAACATTGACATCGTTCACCCTGTGCTTAAGATTTACAATAACTACTTATTCAGACAAAGGAGGATCTCTCGTCAGCTACGCTCTCTCGGACTTCAACGACAACTTCATACAAATAAGTAAGTGCTATAAATAACTGTTGTGTTCAGTTGCCTGATTTTCACATCAAACGTCTTAACTATGTCTCCCACTGTAAACCGACACTCGCTCTAGTCTTTAAGGGAGTTGGGAATGCTAACCTAAAGAAAACCTCTATACGAGATTCTTGAGGCTTAAAATTATTAAGTGGAGTCACAACATCTAAAATACATGAATAAAAGTAATGCTCATACCATAGTGGCTAAACGATTATTAAGATAAGTTCATTTCAAGCTTTAAATATTACTATATAATAAATTAGCAATACTGACAAAATGGTGAAACTAAGGGAGACGTCTTAAGAACAGGTAAAACAGAAAAAAAAAATCGTTGTAGCCTATCAAAAATCAGGGTAACCATTCACTAATACGAAAGTCTACAAAAACATATATCAATAAATGTAAATAAACTAGGGGAATATAGTCAGCAGATTATAAATTCCGAGTTTGTGACGGGAACTGCCATTAAAAAAAAATCTCCATGGTGTTTTTTTCTAAATACTCTCAAAATCATCGCTTCTCTTGTGACAAATCTCATTAAAACTGTAGATGGGTGGCTAAGGAACAAGGAGGTCTGAATACAAGAAATCCACAAGATATTGAGATTTTTTGCAGATGAAGCTAAACCCGTAAACAAAATTGTCCCTCTCTTATAATCTCCTTTTTTTATTACTCACTGTGCAATCTTCAAAAATCCAGATATCAATTAAGTATCTATGATGAGCTTTAAATGGCTTAGCCGACGATTTGAGCACTGGATGACAAATAAGGTAATCACATATTTCAACAAATTACAGCAGCTAAATTTACTTTTTCTACTTTTGTTGTCGCTACGCACAAGATTTCTTAATTTTGTTACAGGATGCCTTATTTTAAATATCAACAATGACCAACCTCTCGGAATGTTCCAGACTATATATAAAAAAAGTAGAAACCAAAGAACAATCCGAGGTTAGGTCTGTTTCAGATCATACATCAAAATTCGAGATTATTCTTATGTCGAATTCAGTAAAATGTTTATTCTAAAAATTAAGAGAAAATTTACAAGAGGAGATTTATATGAATGGCTATTCAAAATGTGTGTTTCAAGTGAAGTGTCTTAAATTCTAATACATACCGTAGGGTGGTATTTCACGGAAGAAACTAAAATATCAAGGCATACAACTAATCAGGAACACTTGAAAGTTTGTGATCCAGTTCTACTGGCACCAAATGTAAGTGCATTAATAACCCTTATAAATTGATACACTGAGTTCCATTTGTTGGTTCATGAAATTGGATTGTAAATCAAGGTTTGGACTATTTAGTGAGGGGTTTAGTTATTTGTAAGGCTCTTCATACATCTGATAAGCTTGACTGACAGTTTAAGATAATGGCTAAGAAGCCAATTTTACAATTAACGTGAATATAAACTACAGTGTGGATAATCTGCTTTCTTACAGGAGCCGTGGAAAACAGTGTGGTCTGGAAATACGCAGGCGTAAACCTGATAATGCAGATTGAAGTTCAGCCGCTTTGGTGGTATAATTTGTGTGCGACAGTAACACCTTCTGAAAGATATCTTTATGTTGACAACACTTCCACTTCAGTGAAATCGCCTCAGCTTCCATTTTATACAAATGGTTCTCTGGTGCTTGGGCAAGACCAAGATACTGTTGATGGAAGCTTCGCCAAGGCGCAGTCTTTGGGAGGAGAAATAACTGATCTTAACATTTGGGTTTCTCTTCTAACAGAAGATCAGATCTCCAGATGGTTCAATTGTCAGTCCATCAATGCAACGCCATTAATCGAATGGGAAAAGACGACCTGGGACATCCACAATGATTCTGGCTCACTGACCGCTTATGACATTACCAGTTGTCATTCATCTGGGGGACTACAATCCCCCAAACTTCTGTTCTTCCCTATGAAGAAGTTTTGGGAGGATGCTCTCAGTTTTCTGCAAGCATATGGTTTAGATTTTATGGTTCCACAGAACTTGAAACAAGTCTCTCAAGTTGGGGCACTTCTAAGTCAGTTCAAGGAGCGCTGTATGTCTTCTTACACGACCTTCCCTTTCGTTTGGCTCGGAATCTGGAGCACTAAGAAGGGCAACATCAATGTCAACACAAATAAATCGATATCTTACTCTGTTCTGACCGAAAAATCCAAGTTTTGGATTAGTACCATGAACCAAACCTTTTATATAGTTCAGGACGACCAAAACAACTGGCAGACGGAGTTTCCGGAGGCGAAACACTGTTTTGTTGGTATGCAAAGATCTGTGGGTCGGCCTTTAAGGTTAAAAGGACCCGGTATGGAAAAGTGTCGCAAAATGAATTTCGTGTTTACAGCTAACAAAAACGGCCAGCTTTACTTTTACAGTGGACATAATATGACCATTGAGCCACGAAATGGCACATGGAAACTACGAGAAAGGAATGGTGATGAAATTGCTTCTGCAGATACGAAGACTGTTCCTCTGGGTCTTCATCAGTGGAACATAACAAAAGATACATGTAAACCTGTGGACGACACCACGAAGCCTTACAGTAATCTAACCTTGACATCATGTGAGGGATTCACGTGCACAGACGGAACTTGTATTCCCTGGAACAAGCGATGTAACCAGGTATATGACTGCAAGACGGGCTCCGATGAAAGTTGTTGCCACACTGCAGAATCTGTCTCGGGTCATCTGTTGCTCGTACCTCCGCCAAGGCCGGTATATTTTGATATCCAAGTAACTCTGTTAAAGGTTGGCCCAGTAAGACTTTTAGCCAAGACACTTGACGTCGATTTTACTGTGAAAATCCTATGGAAAGACATTCGACTGCATTACCGAAATCTTCCTTCTGATATCACTGCAACTATTATTTCTACTCATCAGGATCAGGTTAGCATACTTAAAACTATCCACAAATAAGCTTTTTCACTTAGTGGCAATCATACATCACCCATTTCTCCACCAATTCACTTATGTTCAGCAGATCATTAGTTTAAACATGTAAAAGTCAATCTGGAACAATTTAATGATAAATTGGTCTTCATCAACGCTAATGCGGCTGAGCATCCATGGTCGGTATTGCAGGTAAATTGCTATAACTAAGTAAATAAGAGCTAATTTGTAACCCCAATGTTTGAATTTGACTTGCGGAACTTAGATATTAATTATGCTTTCTCAATCAATCATTCAGCATTTTAAAGAAACTATGAACGTGCGTGCATGCCATTAAGCGTTCACCACCAAGAGCCCCTTTTCGAGTCTCAACTGATTTCTGATATATTAGACCAAGCTTGAGCTGCCGTTCCATACCGTCATTGAAAACACCCAGGAATAACGATACTTTACTATGACAGAAAAAAATCCCATGATCAAAGAGCACCATGGTTTCAGCTAAGCTCACCTATGATATATTAAGATATCCCACCTTTGCATCTAAGATTCTTCCTCGTTGCTTACTACATAAACACGTTGCGATAGATCACGCAACAAATGCAAAGTTAGTTTGATTTCCCAGCTACTAAAAATAACAATTACGTTAGACTCATTTTAGTCTCTTTCAAGTGAATAAATGTTCTACAGGTCACTGTGTCACCCTCCTTTTGCACAAGTTACACTACCTAAATATAGCAAGACTAGCTTTTTTCATTATTATTAATGAAAACACTTTATTAACCTTTGACTGCCATTACTAAAACCTCTAACGACAGGAGGTTTGGAACCCAGAGGTGACCGTGGAAAATTCCCCAGATACACAAGGCTACACCTCCAAGAATCTCGCCATTCTTCGCAAAGGAGAGGGAGTGATCCAGGGGAATGGTATGTACCCATTATTTCCTGCTCTCTTGGATATCATAAAACATATTCACTATAATGAGACACGTGGAGAGAGAGAGAGAGAGAGAGAGAGAGAGAGAGAGAGAGAGAGAGAGAGAGAGAGAGAGAGAGAGAGAGAGAGAGAGAGAGAGTCTCTTATTCTATTACAGACGTGATATACTCTGGACTGGAGAATTACTTAGTATCTAAGATTCGGATCCGAACAGCCGTCTACTGTGACTTTGACCTTCGTCGCTTTCCATGGGATGTGCACAGATGCTCCGTTAAAATTCAGGTACGAATTGTCAGCAGTTTTTGTTTGTTTGTATGGTGTTTTTACGTTGCAAGGAACCAGTGGTTATTCAGCAACGGGACCAACGGCTTTACGTGACTTCCGAACCACGTCGAGAGTGAACTTCTATCACCAGAAATACACATCTCTAACCCCTCAGTGGCATGCCCGAGAATCGAACTAGCAGCCACCAAAGTCACAGGCAAAGACCATACCAACCACGCCATTGAGGCGCTTCAGCAGTTTCTGTCTCCGTGGTTTAAACTGGTAACCATGTATAACGGCATTTCCTGAAAACAATATTTCAACATTAAAATCCTTACTTACTCTTATAATCCAAATGTTCAAGGAAAAAAATAAAAAATGACATGCTCAACATCGTTTTCCACATGTATTTACCAATAAACAATTCTATTGACAATGTCAATCAATTTTTTTTACTGTTACAGATCCAGGGCATCACAGGAGATAGCATTATGTATAATAGGTCGTCATCTATTGCCTACAACAGAACAAGGAATTTGGGGTCCTATACGTTGGAAAGTTATGATATAAAAACGCCGAATTCATCGAACACATTTTCCCTGATGATATATCTGGCACAACGTCCAGAGAATCATATCTGGATAGTATACATCCCAACAACTTTCCTCATTGGCATTGGGTGAGTGGAAACATTGCTTGCTCCTGCGTAATTTCAAAATGTGTAATTAATTGTATAATAAACTTATGCGCTTATTAAAAATGTCCATGGTATTAAGTAGCCATCGTTATGTATTACTACTTAGGCCTCTTTGAAAAAGAATCAAAATAAAACTTTATGTAAATGTGGCAAACCAGGTTAATGTGCAGAAGAGCTGCGCTCACCATTTCCCGCGGGTTGTAGCCAGCTTAAAAGCGGGTCGAAGACAACATTTTTACATCCTAATCTGTCCTTTAACTTAGGTTTAGTCATCCCCGCTCCAACCACCCCACCCCCCTAAGTGACATCGGGTATAACAGAATAACGTATGCGCGTCTATTCTTCATATCACTGTTATCTGTTAGACACGAGACTTACAACGAAAGAAGAAATTACAACTGAAATTTTTTGCTCTTAACCAGCGATTCCCAAAGAAGATAAGCTTTAGAGGACCCAACCCAGATCTCTAGCAAAATGAAGGTTGTAATAGTAAAGTAAGCATTGTCTTTACCATCACAAATCACACATGAATTACCTATACACTTAGGACTGACGTACATCATCTTTGTTTCAGGTACGGCACTCTGTTCTTGCCAGTCGATCGCTTTGCAGAGAGAGGAGGCATGAGCCTAACGACCCTCCTCGTTCTCATTTCACTATACACTGACACCTCTTCAAGCCTCCCAGAAACAACATACCTAAAACTCATGGACGTGTGGTTTGTCTTCACTATCTTCTTCCTCTCCCTTATCATTACTGTTCATCTAATCACTTGCAATGATGAGCTCACTTCAAGACATTCCTTAAGGAGAACATCGGCTCTTCTTCGAAAGCTGGGATACCGGAATAGGTACTCTGCGCGATGGCTGGTGCTCTCGAGGTACATATTTGGAGCAGTTTTCGTCCTGTTTTTCTTGGCTTACATCACTGTTGTCATTGCTGGGTAAGCTTATTCGCAGAAATCTTGTTAGCTAAGCACAAAACTACTTCGGTTACGCTACTCTTAGTGAGGTCATCAGGGTTGTAATCGAGCCAAAAATAAAACTAATTACCCGAGAGATTAGTCATTCGTTCCATGAAGCCATGTATTCGGAAGATAAAACCTATTCATATGGAACAATCCCACGGGGGCCATTGACTTGAAATTCAAGGTTCCAAAGGATATGGTGTTCATAAGGAAGAAGTATGATGTGGAAAAGGGAAATACAGAAAGACAGTTGAGGTTAGTGACCTGGACGGTGGGGCACCCATTGTGACACCCCAACCGTAAAAGTATAGAGAGATGGAAGAGTAACCCCCCGCCCACTCTCCGGACAATTATAAAGGGTTTATTTTTAAACGTGAAAATATCAGATGATTAATAGATGTTAAGAATGCTGTCCCAACTCGGCTGTTAACAGCTGATTTAGGGAATACAGAATGCTAAAAGTAGGAAGTGTCATATTAGATGGTTATACAATAAATATTGTTAGTAAGGTTAATATGCCGAAAGGAGAATTACCCAAATATTTCCAGATAATATATAATATATATATATATTATATATCTATATATATATATATATATATATATATATATATGTGTGTGTGTGTGTGTGTGTGTTATAAAATGAGAATGAGACCTCTCAAAGCCATGGCATATGGCCGCAAGGGGTTATCAGCAACTGTGGTTTCTATGATGTATACTTGTATGTGGGATACATCAGAGCTGACTGACTGTCTTTCAAAATCCAAACTGACGAAACTTGAAGCCACTCAAATTGCTGCAATGAGAATTATATTAGGCTATCCAGGAAGTGCAAGAATATCAAGAGAAAGAATCAGAGAAATCAACACTTATCGGCATTAATGCACTGAGAAACGAAAGACGCTTCCAAAGGCAGAACTAAATGCTCTTAACAGCTGCACTATAGTAACAGCTCAAGATATTCAGCAATACAATGTTGTTGATTTTGGTCTATTAAATACAAGGACAATCGGGCTACTTCCTCTCATGGAGTGCAAGCCGATTAACATGACTACAGACAAACCACCTTGCAAAAAGTCACACCTCTTATAAAATAAGACTCATTTTTGTATGTATGGTGTTTTTATGTTGCATGGAACCAACGGCTTTACTTGACTTCCGAACCACGTCATGGTGTATTTATATCATCAGAAATACATATCTCTCACCCCTCAGTGGAATGTCCGAGAATCGAACTCGCGGCCACCGAGGTGGCACGCCAACACTATACCGACCACGCCACTGAGGCACTAATAAGACTCATAATCAAGTAGTAACTGTGATGGATATACAGAGTACTGATATAGGGCGGGCTGGGGACGCTTTAACTCAAATGAATGGTGGTACCTTTTAATTCAGAAGCAGACATAGTGGTCAGGATACAAGACAGCTTCATCCACGCAGGCTGAACTAACGGCTTTGCTATTGGCCTTACACAAATCAGTCGGCGATATAATTATTCTTTAATATCACTGACAGGATGTATGTTTGTCCTACAGTCCTTTTAAAGTAGCAAGGACTCTGTGCACGAGAAATTAGTCAAATAAGTTCAAGGAAAATAAGGATGTTAACTCTAATGGGCATAAAGGTTAAATTCACGTGGATATCTGTTAATAAAAGGACGGGTGAGCTGGCTTAAGAGGCTCCTCTAAAGGACACCATTGACTACGACCTAGACTTTTCAATGAAGCAGATCCAACAATGATCACGAGTATTCAGGTGTTGGAAACTTGCACACAATGGCAGACAAACAGGACTTGAGCAGATCAATTCCATTCCATAAGGTTGCAGACCTCTCCTGAAAGACGTATACCTCAGGAGCGGTGGAACATAGAAACTACCCATGTGAACTCTCGAGGGAGACAGTTTCCAGCCCTGTGATTGGCTTAACAGTCAATCAGGAGCGGTAAGGGACTGGCCTAGACATCAAATGCACAGTTGATGTGAATCTACTCTAGTACTAAACTCTCACCTACACTGTCTCGCCATGTTTAGTACTAGCTTCTGGGAAGTCAAAATGAATTTTGCAGTGTTTGGTACTATCTGCTAAGGAGGAGCAAATATTCCTACGCGCATTTTGCCAACTGTCTGCAACATATACATATGGAAAGAACGGGGTTAGCAGACGAGTTGATGAAGACTATAAAAATAAAAAAGATCAAGACACAGCTACCCATGGTAGTTACAGGAAAAAAAAGAGGCTTTAAAGGATGATGGTCTAACTTTGGAGGACCAAATGATGCACATACCTACAAGAAGGGTCTACACTGATATACAAGTACTCATAAGGTTTAAAAAAAATCACTGTGGCCCAGAAAACTGACAGGCTAGGGATACTCCCTCAGTTAAGGCTACACGGTAACGTATTAATTTACACGGATTTTTATTATTACTATTTTTCTGGGCTCAGCCGTGTCGCTCCGTGAAATGTGTCCTCTTTAGCACTATTTCTAGTAAAATATTGCTATGATACCAGAGAACTGCTAAATTGGACATGTCAGAAGTCTCTGACTCGCTCACCTAAATAAAAGGTGTCGGTATAGAACTGGGGCGAGTGTTAAACACTACCACAGTAACCCCTCCAATTAGCCTTTTCCTCATCAAAAGACCCTGAAAACGGGGAGCCGACCTATAGGTCACACCCAGCTACCCTGTTGAAGGGGACTGCGGCGACATTCTTATCGATAGCCTCCCAGCGTTGCACGCTTTTTTATAGCTATCTGTTCTTTTTATTGGTTTCGTTATTCTTTTTCGTTATGGATCGTCAATCTGCCTCTTCACCCAAGTTAAGTACTGGTTCGCCCTTTTTCTGTATTTAGGGAGTGATTTTGCCTTTCGTTTTGCCTTTATTTAGGATTTTGTTAGGCGTCTCCTCCCGTAACGAGCGGTAGCGAGCCGCCATTACGTCGTTCCCTTGTTTTGTACCAATTTCGAGCGGGCTTCTTTCAGTACCTATATATTTATATTTATATACTCGTAATTTATGGTATTTCAGTATATATTTTTAGTATATATTTTATTATGTCTTGGGTGGCAGTTACTTTGTCGATCTTGTTGATCTACGTTTATTATTTTCATGATTTCCTGTTTTTCAAGGGGGTCGGCGTTCGTGCACGTTTCTTTGTTTCGTGCTTCGTTGTTTATCTATCGTTCCCCCCTTCCCCCTTTTATTTTAGTTTGGTATTTTCCATTCAAGAATTCCCCCTTTTTCTTTTCGTCAGCTTACCGTTTGTTTTCGTTTTGTCGGTGAGCAAGTAATTTTTCCTTGTTGCGCCCACTCTCATCGAGTGGCCTCCATTGCGTTTTATATTTTTCGCCCCTTATTTTCATTACCCTTGTTAAAGCATGTTTTTCCCTTAGCTTTAAGTAATTGATTTTATTTTGTCTATGTATATTTGGGTGTTCGGTCGGCAGCTAGCCTTCATAGGCTTTGCCTGCGTTTTCCTCGTGATCCTTTATTCGCGGGGAATCGCTGGTCACGTGATCGTCCCCCCTTCAGCCCTCCCTCCCTCCCCCTCTCGTGGGACTCCCCGTAGTTGGGTGCCGCTCTCGTTGTTTGTCGCTGACGGCCGGTCCCACCAGCGGAGGGGGAGGTGTAGTGGGTCTCCCAGGACCTTGGGCTGGGGAGTGTCGCTTCTTAGCCGACCGCCTCCGGAGTTGTTAGTCGCACTGCGTTTCAGCCTCGGCTTCCGTGGATTGTTGCGCTCTGCTTCTTTCACTCCCGGAGCTTACATCCACCCGCCTAAAACATTCCCTCTCCGCATAAGGCGGGTTTAGATTCCGGCCTCTCCCGGAGTCATTGAGGGTTATGTTTACGGAAGTTACTCTTCCGTAGGCGGAGATAGTATATTTGTTATTTTAGTTTTTATTATCATTATTTTTATCTTTATTTTTATTTTTATTTTTCTTGCCACGGAACTTGCGAGTTCATGTGGCCGTCCCGGGTTACTTCGTGTACCCCCCTCTCCGGGTCATACAGCTCCGGGTGTTTTTTTTTTTCCTTACACAGTCCCCGGGACGTTAACATATGAATATATTTATACCCTTTCTTTTCTTTATAGCCTGGAATGCTCCGGCACAAAAAAAAAACAAAAAACAAAAGAAAAGAAATATATTTCATTATCCTATTAAGTGTGTGCAATTGTTCTTATATATTATTGCACTTACAGGCCTCTCAGTGTCTGGTTGCCGGCTGTAGTGCTGCTCTGCAAGATCCGTGCGGCCATGACGTTTGTCGGGGCCACGCCCCCTGTGCAGTGCTGCTTCCTGATTCCGTGGTCTGGCATCATGAAAACTGTTTTGCCTGCTACGACTTGGTACATCAGGCTACCTCTTCGGTAAGTTGCCGCACTGCTGAATAGTGCTAAAGAGGACACATTTCACTGGGCGACACAGCTTCCTCGCCCAGAAATAGATTTTTCCTACGTCAAAATCCCTTTATTAATACTGCCATCTACCTTAAAATCATTTACATCATTACTGTCATTTATGTATTATCTTACTGATTTGCCTATTATTATACTACACCTCTCACAGGAACGTTAGGGGTGTCTAAACCACCAACAAGCCACACCTGGCCCCTCCTCTCTGTGTGTTTTCATTGACTTGGTCATACACACAGACCACTGCCGTCCTCAAATATTCGTAAATCAACCAAAAAGTACAGCAAAGAGTGGGCGTCTATAAATCTCAAACACGACCATTGCGTTCCGCAGGGTGAACACTGGGTTTAATAGACTAGAAAATTACGTCAATGGCCAAGTTTGGCAATGTGGCAGTTGAAAAATGGGACCGTAAAGGTATTAAGTCACAATTAACTACTGCATGTTAAGCAATAAAAATGCGGATCACTTGAAGATTACCGACCCGTAATACTCTCCTGAAGAAAATCGACCCCAATTTTTTCCTCCTGAAGAAAAGCGACCCCAATATTTTCCATCTGAAGATAAACGACCCCTGCTTGTTGGTGTCTCCAATCTTCAGGTGACCCACTTTAGGTCATAATATTATAGAAAAAAGGAGAAAAAATATAGATATATATTCATTAAAAACTACTTCATTAAACATTTGTTAGAAACACAAATTTAGACAAACAATCAATAGTTAATTAAAAGCCTATTGTCTTGCAATTTCAGTACAAAAATAATCAAACCTACTATACTATAACCCATGTGGCTAGCGCGCGCAGCGCAACATTACCTCTTGCCAGAACATACCGAGCTTGCCAGGAATCTTTAAATATACGGATAAGGTGTGAAGCGCCATTCCGCCATGGCCTTACTGTAACCCCTGTTAATTCCTCACCTTAAGAAAAGCAACCCCAATATTTTCCACCTGAAGAAAAGCGACCCCAGCATGTGTTGGGTTTGCTTTTCTTCAGGTGATCCAAAAATGCTTGAGCCATAAACACAAAATCGTAATCTGCAAAAATACTAAACAATTTTTACTTAAGCTTTCCAAACCTATGAACAGTTACTGTTATGATCGATCGATACAAAGCAGATTTAATCATTTAGTCCAAAAGCAATTTGTCAAAGTGCCCTCACCAGGTACAGTGGTACCTCGAGATACGAAAGGCTCAACTTACGAAAAACTCGAGATACGAAAGCTGACACAAAAAATTTTACTGCTCTACATACGAAAAGTTTTCAAGATACGAAAGGTTTCTGAAAGTCCGAGATTCGCCCGATAACAATTTTGAAACTCACGCCGCGCCGCCATCTTAGTTCTAGTAGACTCGCCACCATCCTCCTGCTCTCCCATTGGTTCCTGATGCTAGCCAAGCCATGAGATCCTTCTCTCCTATTGGACAGCATCCCTCCCATCATGCATCTTACGTGGTGGCCTGCCTTCGCTCAGCCACTTCGCACCCGAAGCTTTATCGTCCGCGTGCAGCATTCGTTCAGTCCAACGATTTCGTTTAGTATCGTAAATTCATTAGTGATTTCGTTGTGCTACTTTATCGTGTTGTGAGAACCTAATTAGTATACGCACTACATACGTAACTTAATTACGTACAGTACATATAGTCATGGGTCCCAAGAAAGTTGCTGAAGTTCACAGAAAGAAGAGAATGCTTTCTAAGGAGACGAAGATGGAGATAATAAAAAAGTATGAAGCTGACTTGCGGTTGAGTGTGATTGCTAAGGAATACGGCCGAAATCCGTCGACGATAGGCTCCATCCTTAAGCAGAAGGAAGCCATCAAAGCAGCTACACCTTCCAAAGGCGTGACTATTTTGTCCAACAAGAGGAGCCATGTGCATAATGAAATGGAAAGGCTGCTTCTTGTATGGATCGAGGACAAAGAAATCGATGGCGATACGATAACTGAGACGGCAATCTGCCAGAAGGCCAGCGCTATTTTCGGCGATTTGATTGCCCAAGCCGAAGACGACCGCGGAGAGAGGACATCAACGGCAACCCCAGAGTTCAAGGCTTCTCATGGGTGGTTTGAAAAATTCCGTAAACGGACTGGCATCCATTCGGTGGTGAAGAAATTGAAATTATGTAAAGTATAAAAAAGTAAAAAGAAATGTAAAAATCAAAAAAAGACAAAATAAATTTTATTTTAAGTTTTTTGTAAAGTTAAGTGTTACAGTTTTGTTACTGTGTTTTGTAAAGTTTAGTTTGTTTTTCTGACATTTTTTTATGTGTTTCGTAAAGTTAAGTGTACGTATCTGCCATTTGTCCTCCTCCTCTTCTGCCGCTACTTTAGGAGATAGCCTCACTCGAAAGGTAAGCTTCCATATTTTACGTTACAGTAATAATATTTCTTGTACACTAATATGCACTTTATTTACAGGTTTTGCATTTTTATTATTAAATTACGAATTGAATGGTCCAAATTGTTGTAGTATTTCATTGTTTATAGGTCAATTTACCTTTACGTATTATGAAATTTACTGGGGTGTTTTTGGAGGGCTTGGAACGAATTAGCCATTTTACATGTAAAATGTGGTCCAAGATACGAAAACCTCATGATACGAAAGGCACCTCGGAACAGATTAATTTCGTATCTCGAGGTACTACTGTATATAGTGCCATCGATGCAAAACGCTAATTCTTTCTTAGGGGCGTATAATGCAAACCTACAGCTTCATCAAACACTAAACAGTTTTAGTCATTATGAGTACCGCTGAGTAGTAGTGAGTTTAGCTTACCGTGCTATCATTATAACAATTCCTTTGACAAATCTTCATCATTGAAGCTGAAAAATTATTTGTATTGGTTTATCCTGGGTTTATCTATGCTTATTTTCCGTCGTCGTACTTTCCTACATTATTTCTGTTGGTTTCAAGAAGAAATTATGAAGGCCAGACAATGGCAGTGCTTCATTTATAAGAGGGCATTTTACAGAAACTGATAAGAATATCATATTTCCCCAAGAACAAAATGTCAAAAGTTTTTTTAGTGTTACTACATTAAGACGAAACAAGAATAACAAAGTGGGTTATAAACAAGTTATTATTTAAGTACTATATTCAGCGTAAGCTACATAGCCCCAAATTTTGAAGTGGCATTGCCATCCAGCCCAGTTATCAAGCAAATAACTCATTCAACGCGGGATACGGAGAGAGAGAGAGAGAGAGAGAGAGAGAGAGAAGAGAGAGAGAAGAGAGAGAGAGAGAGAGATAGAGAGAGAGAGAGAGAGAGAGAGAGAGAGAGAGAGAGAGAGAGAGAGAGAGAGAGAGAGAGAGAGAGAGAATTTGTTAACCACCACCTTTAGCTACCTACAACTTCTGTTCTTTTTCACCAAATTTAATTTTCTATTGTATGCAATCACTAAAATAAATTGAGCAGATTGATTTGATTATTATTATTTTACTTATTTATTTATTTTCTTTTTTTGCATTTTAGGTCAGAAATTTTAAACAATTCATGGTGCGAGTTGTGAGGGTTCGAGAAAAAATGGCAAATTTTTAAAGTAATTTGTGTTTTAGGTAACATGCAAACCTGAAGGTCTTTACATAGGATTTTGCTTCGATGTCAAGATCGGAGGTTTGTATTTCTTTAGGAACAACTCAAAGTTCACTTATTAGAGCGTAGTATGATCACACAAATTCTTAACCCAAGGAAGAAAAAAAAAAAAAAAAAAAAAAAAAAAAAAGTTTTAAATGGCTAAAACGAGCTTTCACGAGAGTACTGTCCCTTTACAAAAACCAAAACCGTCTCTAGCGTTAGTTATTGCTCCTAGTCGCTGGATTCAAAGGACCGTTTGGTTCTTGAATTTTTATAAGAATAGGCTAACTGGAAACCAGTTTCCACTTGAAGTAACCCATAAGGGTTGCCCTGGAGCAAGACCCCATGTTGGCATAAGACCAGCTAAAAGTAAAATTGTTCATTACTTCATAAATCATCCATATACATTTAAAGGTTTTATGTACATCACCTACATGTTGGTGTTGAGAGAACCAGAAAAGCCCTATTAGGCAGGAATGAAAACTGGAGTCTAGAGTAAACGATGTGTCAAAATTTTCACTGCAATGGCTAAATCCGAGACCACTTAGTCTTAAGAGATTCGTGATCCGGTGTAGAAGTGGCCTAAGCAGTTGCTAACCAGGACTCTCTTTATTTATTAAACCACCATTCAGATATGGAAATAATTTACGTAAACATCTGGAAGTTTGGACTCATTTTTTTGAAAAAAAAACAAAAAGACGACAGTAGAGGCCAAATACTACCTACAACGAGCCATGGTAATTTCATTTTACGTAAAAAAAAATTATCTGCAAAAGTGTACTCATTTGAAAAACAAAATATGACCGTGGGTTGATCTAGGTAATAACTACGCGTCGGGTATTTCTTTGGAAATTACAGTTTCCTATAGTATTTGGGTTGCTTATTAAGAATTTGCCGTTATTTTTTGGGGGTCGATTGTAATTAACCCCCAGGGGCTAGTACTAAACACGACTTAATACATTTGACACCCTAAGAGTCCTAATAGTGGCTGGTGCGGTATTCGCAGAACGTTCCTTCAATTCTAGTGCCGGAATGTTATTGCCAATAAAATTTACTGATGACAGTCTAGAGTAAACGATGTGTCAAAATTTTCACTGCAATGGCTAAATCCGAGACCACTTAGTCTTAAGAGATTCGTGATCCGGTGTAGAAGTGGCCTAAGCAGTTGCTAACCAGGACTCTCTTTATTTATTAAACCACCATTCAGATATGGAAATAATTTACGTAAACATCTGGAAGTGTACTCATTTGAAAAACAAAAGACGACAGTAGAGGCCAAATACTACCTACAACGAGCCATGGTAATTTTCATTTACGTAAATTATCTGCAAAAGTGTACTCATTTGAAAAACAAAATATGACCGTGGGTTGATCTAGGTAATAACTACGCGTCGGGTATTTCTTTGGAAATTACAGTTTCCTATAGTATTTGGGTTGCTTATTAAGAATTTGCCGTTATTTTTTGGGGGTCGATTGTAATTAACCCCCAGGGGCTAGTACTAAACACGACTTAATACATTTGACACCCTAATCCTTAGTGGCTGTCGTATTCGCAGGAACGTTCCTTGCAATTCTGTGCGAAGTTATTGCCTAGAATTACCTGACAGTGGAGGTCAAATGAGCCATAGTAAAGTTCTTTGTAGAAACTGTTGTACTGCGACATCAGGACTAGGGTCACGAAATTGTTTCCTAGAATGTTCACTCATTGTCTAGTTGACTAATGTGGAAAGAATATGAGCCACTGATTTAAGTTTTTTCTTTATACTCTATTCATAACTAACAAGAATCAGCTAACAATCTTATCGTACATCTGACAATTTAGAAATACTAGATATTTTGTTACAATTAGGAGAGTGCAATTTACATGAACGATCGAACAATACCTTAGTACTGGGGCTATATTTTTTTCGTTAATATTGACAAAACCTAATAAATATACAGTGTGACGTATACTGTGAAAGATGCAAGGGCCTATGTAGACCCAGTATCCAAAGAATACCTTTCGATTGAGTAGACGTACATCAACGTCTGAACATGTGGCCTGGCCACTTTATGACGTCCCAGGGATACATAAATTCTAGTTCTATAAAGTTCCCCCAGCCCCACTGTTTACGGATATTTCTGAGAATGCATAAAGCTCGAGGGTATGCAGTTTCGAATCGGGATATATTAATGAATTCGGGACGCTCTCCTCCTCTACGCTCTTTAACCTTGTGCTTTTAAGTCAACTCAAAATTCTCATTAAGGAATTATAACACCAAGTTAAAAATATTTCGAGCGTTCTAAAAAAAAAAAAAAATAAGTGTCAGTGGACTATTGTAACTAAAAATCTCTCCAAGATGCAATCTAGGAAGCTACAAAAATGATCGGACTGTGGGTCGCATGTTGCGAAGGATTATCCGTTACTGTGCTGGTTTCATTACCTCCCTACGAAAGCTTTAATGTTTAAAATGTATCTTGGCTTCACGCCATCAAGAAATTTTGAAATTTTTAAAACTTGCTGCTGACAGAATCGATACAAAATTAGCCACAGATGTCTCAGGCTATTCGAGCCGGGGTGCTATTCCAATATTGGCTTTAGAGCCTATAGACTTGCCAGCACATGACTACAATAAAGCTTCAATTCGATACCGGGAGGACTGAAACAGTAAGAAAAAACTGAAGACTTTCTTACTCAAGTAGTATGACACGGATCGGCCAATCAATATAGGTTTTGCCGTCGGCGCTGTGAGTATTAAAAAAAAAATCCAAATCACCATTCTGCCATGACTGTCTAGTATGCTTAAGTGTTCTCTTTGAAATTTACGAAGTCTCAAGAGGCATTATAATACAAAAATGGCCACATCTACTTTTGAGTTTCAGTTGCATAGAAAATTATCCCTTAAAGTCTTCGACTACAAAACTTGCACCATGGAACTAAGTGACTGACACATCCGGAATCAGCATAGAGAATACTATAATGAAACACAACCTGTCTTGTCTCAATGAACACCTAACCTTTTCTTCAATTGACATTTCATTATGTTCAAATGATGTAGACGAGAAATTTGAATGGAACATCCTAGACGATTCATACACAGTGACCATTTCCCAATCATTCTGAACTACTTAAGTAATATCAAAATATTGCCACCTACAAGATATAATATTCAAAAAGCTAACTGGGATAAATATTTCCTATACACACGAAACATACCACCATTCCCACAAAATGAAGATCACAATACTACATGTGAATCCTTCTCAAACTTCATAATAAATGCTGCAGATAAAAGTATTCCCAAAACCAAATCACATTCCACAAAATCCCCTGTCCCATGGTGGAACCCAACCTTAAGTAAAATAAAACATATACTATTGGGTCACAATCTTAACAGACTCAAAACTCGCCTTAAATTACTCAACAAAATGCCCTATAATATAAACAATATTAAACAAAATAGTTATAACAAACATAACAATTAACCACATTAAACCACTATATAACAAATATACAGCCAAATTTAGAAAAATGGTAATAGCTGAAACAATCGCATCATGGAAGGAATGTCTCAAACATATCTTCAAACACATCCACAAGGGATATCTGGCAGAAGATAAGGAAAATCAATGGAAAACATATAAGACCTCCAAGAAGTGCAATACACTTAAATGGAAAAATATACCAGACAATCAAACTTTACCTTTATAGCACTGAAATACAATTTTGTACAAAAATAAAGTATCTAGGAGTGATATTTGATCAACATTTAAATTGGAAAGACCACATCAAATACATTAAAGCCAAGGGCATCAAAGCCCTTGCCGTATTAAAAAAGTTATCACACACTAATTGGGGAGCAAAGTGAGACATTTTATTAATGATATATAAGGCAACAGTCTTATCCATAATAGATTACTGCTGTCCAATATATTCATCCGCCTCAGAATCTGCATTAAAATCTCTCGATGCAGTGCACCATGAAGGCGTGCGATTATGCACAGGAGCATTCCGATCGTCCCCAACAAACTCACTTCTGGTAGAAGCAGGTGTTTTGCCCTTAAAACATCACCGTAATTTGATAACAATACGAAGAGGCCTTTCAATCCAAGAGGGATCGTCTCCTGTAGCCGACTGCTTCCAAAACTGTAATCCAGTAACAGCAGTTAATAGTACTAGCTCTTTCCCAAAAAGAGCTAGATACATAATGAACTTGCATAACATATATCCAATTTTTCACCCACCAATGGAACTGCCACCACCGTGGACTTTAAATCGAATAAAGATATGTACCTCCCTGTCTTACCTACTCAAAAAGCAAATGACAAGTACAGAAATGTACCGCCAACATGCTTTGGAGCACATTAGAAATAAAGGAAACAAATTTATGTGTATACAGACGGCTCCAAAAATAACGTTGGAGTAGGAGCATCTGCATATTTGAAAAATATGTAAATATAAAAAAGCCTACCTTTAATATCATCAGTATTTACTGCTGAAGTCACAGCCATACAGATGGCTCTTGATATGATATCTGAGGCAAAAGCAAGTGTCTCCGTTATTTTCAGTGACTCACGTAGCGCTATAGATGCTATAAGACAGTGTAAATCAGGAAACCAAATAGTGCAGGAAATACAAATAAAAATTCATCAACTCCTCCAATCAGGATTATCAATGGAAATATGTTGGATCCCAGCACACGTGTGAATAAAAGGAAATGAATATGCAGACTCAGCTGCCAAATTAGCCTGCGCTATCCCCCCAACAATTACACATGCCCCAGTGTCAGACTGGATAGCATCTGTTAAACCATTGATTTACCAGGATTGGAAAGGAGAATGGGCCTCGGTGCCAACAACAAATAAACTTAAAAACATAAAAACTGACGTGTAAGCATGGAGGACATCCTCACAGGAGGAAAGATCAAAAGAGGTGATCCTAGCAAGGCTCCGTATAGGACACACAAGATTCTCGTATGGTCACTTGATGTCAACACCAATGAAGTGTAGCAGATGTCAAACACCCATGACAGTACAGCATTTACTTGTTGAGTGCCCAAATTGGAGCCAGCAAAGATCTATTTATCTACGGAATTCAAAAATGAAAAGTATTCTTGCTGAAAGCAAAGATTTTTCAATTAATAACATCATAAATTTATTAAATAAGACAGGTTTCTCAAATAAAGTCTAACTTTTTTTATTAATGAATTAATTATTTTATTTATTTATTTATTTTTTTTATTATTATTTTTTTTATTTTTATTTTTTTTTCTTAGGATTGATCCCTGAGAACCAGCCTGAGAAGAGTCTACTTGAGACTCAGAGGTCTAGAAAAACTAACCCCTATTAATAATAATAACCTTGACCTATAAGAATAGCAAATCAGGAGAGGAATTTACAAGTTTACATTTTCATACTATATTATTTTTCCTTATGTGCAAAACAACAAAATACTGACGTGTGAATTGGATGGTTAGTACTTGCTGGTCTTCTGCTCAGGTCTACACATATTCACAATTTACCTGTATGGTTTCACATTCTAATAATTGTTAGATTTTCATAGATATTTTCATCTTATGATGAAAAGCTCAGCTAAGGGTGTAGTGTATGAAAAAAGGGGGAGGGAGATAAGTGAGGTACTACTGTACTACCCAATTTAGGAAAATTATATCTATATACCTGATGTTAGCCTTTATTGAAAGCTTCAAAAAATACTTCAACTTAGTTAATAGTAAATACAGCTTACAAGCTGAACAGGTACAAAAGTCTACTTAGTTATGTACTGAAACTTATTCATGATAGCAAAAGCTTAAATGGGAAAGTAAATCCACAGTAGTATGCCTGTTTTTGTCATTTAAAATATATACAGCAGAAAGCTTTTGATAACCTGCACAGTCATCCTTGTCAATCTGATTTACAAGGAGGACCGTGCAGGTCATCGTAAGCTTTCTGCTGTACGTATATATTCTAAATAACAAACTCAAGCAGGCATACTACTGTGGATTTACTTTCCCATTTTATTGACTCATGTGATTATGAGTTTTCTTTGAAAAGCTTAAATCCTAAGCCTGACAGTATATACAAACAAGAAGATAGTATGCCCAAGAGAAGGAAGTTATACAAATAAAATATATTTTATTTGGAAGGACAGCTAACTGAAAGCAAATATACTTTAACTTTACAATTATTACACAAACTCTACTTCTCAGTTACAGTACTCTAAAGAGCTGGTTATACAAAAAAAAAATGATTCTGCACATTGGAATATAAATTTCCAAATCGAGAATGGTGCCGATGTTTGAAACAAAATATGTATACTGTACACAAAAATTCTATCTAATAAAAATTATTAAAACTACTTACTTTCCTATATCTCTATACATACTTTAAAAGCTACATTTACCACTACAGATAACCATACTCAATAAACAATATACAGTAGTTCATATATATTTTTCAGAATTTAATTATTATGTTATATAAGTCACTACTAAGTCATAAGTCACTAAATACAGGAGTAGCATAACCTTTACACATTACTGTGTTATGTCTATTCCTCTCTTAGCCATTTGAAGCTCAAATCTCTTATTAAACCTCACACCCTTAAGTATCTTGTTCTGATATTCTCGTCTCTCCTTTCTGAAATATAAAGAAAATAATCTAAAATAAAGTACATGTATGATTAATATATAGAGAGGAATAACACTAAATAAACTTAGCTACTGTTCATACTTAACATATTTTAAAAGCAGTTAAACAACCCTGTTATATACTTTTTGGTGACTGTACTAGTAAAATTGCAATACCAATCTCTCCTAGCACTATAGTTCAACAAAAGCCTTCAGCAGCATCTGACTGAAAAGTGCAGTTGTACTATTTAAGAATATTGCAGCAACAACCAAAAAGTGTCCTTGATGACAAGTACCAACACAGCTTTCAAAACTCTTCATTTACCACAACCTTTCAAATGATATATCAAATTTATAGGTCATGAGGTGACAACTCTTGTATATTAATATTTTCTATCATAGAGTAGCTGAATGTGACTAATTGCATCACAAAGCTATGCTCTCACACAACTCATCCAAAGGATTTTCTGTAGATGAGAAAAGAAAATTTGAAAAAACCTTCAACTGGAGAAGTTGGACAGCAAGATGAGGAGAGACCAAAAGGAACTTATGAAAAATGACAAATTTTCTACGACAATTTCTATTTTTCATAGCTACAAACCTGAGGTCTTAACAATAGGATAATTCTAGCATCTAGCTGGATCAGATTAAATTGCAGATGAAAGCAAGGAATCTTGTGAGATCTGGCAACGCGTGCGTATATCGGGTAAAGAGTGGTCAAGGACCGCGCACCTACGCCACCGGGTCAATCTTTCCCAATTCAGGATGTCTTAACAGACAGAAGGGTGGCTAGAAGTGGGCAGTATAATGTTAAGACCTCAGGTTTGTAGCTATGAAAAATACAAATTGTCTTAGAAAATTTGTCATTTGTTCATATGCGAACAAACCTTCGGTCTTAACAATAGGATAGACTCATACTTGAAGGGAGGTACAAGACATCCTAAACCGGCTGGGGGCCTACCCACCAGTCCAGCTCCAGAAGAAATAACTTCCAGAGAGGGACTGAAGCCCGTGAGAAGCTAGATAAACTGAAATCTAACTACCCGAACACTGAATGACATACGTACAATGATATATGGTAAAATCATTGTACTATAGGGAAACAAAGAGTAACTTTGACTGTGCAATAACAAACCAACACACCAGGGTTTATTATTGATCCGAACTCCCCCCCTGGCCCAAGGAGTGGAGTATATGCTACTGAATAGAGGGTTGGATATTTGTACACCAAGCGACCACACTATCAGTATGACTACCTTACTCACCTGTATCAGACCAGTCCAGCGAAGGAAGAAGGAAAGGTACAAGAGACAGAAAGAGACCAGCCAACTCTCTCATTCTCTCATCCACAATCATCTTGGGTAAGATACAAAAGTGCTCTGTTAAGGGCAACTATGAGCTACACAACCTATTGGGCAGCCACCACAGGACCCAGGGAAAACATATCCATAGATCTGTGGGCAACATCCTCAAGATAGAAAGAGGTGAATGTGGACTGGTATAACAAAGTACCAGCGCTCAGCACTCTATGTACAACCAAGTTCTTTTTGAAAGCCAGAGAGGGACCAATACCCCTAACGTCATGCGCTCTAGCCTGCACAGACGTGGTGGTGGAATCATCAAGAGTCAAGTATGCCTGTCTGATGGCTTCCCATATCCAAAAAGAGATAGTATTCTTCGACACCTCTTTCTTTGTATATCCTGTGCTAACATAAAGTCTGCGGCAGCCTGGTCTAAGGTGCCGTGCGCTTTTAAGAAAGCAACGCAGGGCCCGGACAGGACACAGCAGTTCTTGAGCATCACCACCCACAAAGTCATTCAGTGATGGAATGGAAAATGAAATGAACCTATCATCGTGCACAGAGGGATTTTGGGTCTTGGCCACAAATTCCGGGACAAATTCGGACACTGACCCCCAACCCCTGGTGTGCTTCACATCATAGCTCAGACTGTGGAGCTCTCCTACCCTCTTCGAAGATGCTAAGGCCAGGAGGAAAACTATCTTGCATCAAGTTCCTGTCAGATGAGCAACACAAAGGCTCATATGGACCCTTAATGAAGCTCTTGAGAACCAAGGAAACATCCCACGTCAGAGGCTTGAGCTCCCTAGGAGAACTTGAATGCCCCTTAATTAGCAAGGAAAGTTCCTCGGACGAGGAGATGTCGATACCTCTAAGGCATAACAATAACTCAGAGCTGACCTGTAGCCACTAATGGCAGAAACAGACAAACATTTCTCTTCTCTGAGGAAGGTTAAAAAGTCTGCTATTTGCTGAATAGAGGTTGCAAGTGGAGAAAAACCCCATTTACAACACCAATCACAGTAGATCGCCCATAGCCTTGGTAAACCGCAGAGGTTGACCTTCTGAGACTGCTGGGCATCTGCCCTACTGTTCTCTGAGAAAAGCCTCTCGCTCAGAGGAGATACTTGATAGCCTCCAACCATGAAGAGACAGGGATTCTACTGACTGGTGGAACCTTTCCTCATGCGGCTGACAGGATATGCCACCAAGGTGGAATTTCCCTCAAAACTTCCGACAATGACTACAGCAGATCTGGAAACCATTCCGCCTGAGGCCACAGAGGGGCTACCAAAGTCATCCTGAGACCCTACGAACTCATCAGTCTGTTCAGAATCTGTCGGATCAAACAAAACGGAGGGAAGGCATACACCTCCAGGTTATCTCAGGGATGTTGTAACGCATCCTCTACTAACGCCAAAAGATCTGGAACCACTGAACAGAATATCTCCAGTTTCCAGTTGAATTGAGTCGCAAAAAGGTCCAGCATGGGTCTCCCCCAAACCTGGAAGAGCTTGTCTGCTACTACTTGAAGGGACCACTCTGTGCCTAGGATCTGATCCCAATGACCGAGTTTGTCTGTGACCACATTCCGTTTGCCTGGGATATACCTGGATGAGGGCTCTACTGAATAGCTGACCGCCCACTGGTAAACCTCGACGGTCAAGGCATGAAGTTGACATGAAACCAGACCTCCCTCTTTGTTCACATAGGCGACCACCGTGGTGTTGTTCGACATGAGAACGACAGAACGAGTCCGAACTTTCTCCCAAAACTCCTTAAGACCCAGGAAGGCTGCCTTCAACTGCCAGACACTTATATGCTGCTGTTTATCCTCCAAACATCAAATGCCTGAGGCAATGAGGCCACCTAAATGAGGCCCCAACCTGCGAGGGAGGCATCTGAAAACAGAAGGAAGTCCGGTGGTAGAGAATGCAGAAGGACACCCTTCAAAAGATTTCGGTCGTCCAACCACCAATGAAGGTCTTCTCTTACTTCCAGAGACAGAAGAACCTCTAACTGGGTGAGTCCCCACCGGAGACTAGAATTCCCCATCTCCATTGTAGAGACCGAAGATGAAGACACCCACGACGGACCAGCTTCTCCAGGGAAGACAAAACTCCTAGAAGAACTTGCCACTGATGAGCTGACTGATGTGGTTCAGAGAGGAAGTCGCGTGCCACCATTCGCAACTTCTCTAATCTCTTCTCCAACGGGAAAACTCTTGCAACCACCGTATCAATGACCATACCCAGGTAGAGAATCCTTGACTGGATACAAGGTTTGACTCTTCGTGGCTAAGCACAATGCCCAGTTCCAGACAAAACCGAAGCAGACAGATCTCTGTCCTACAGCAGCTTTTCCCTGGAACCTGCCAAGACCAACCAATCATCGAGGTACCTCGGCAAACGGATCCCCTGAGCATGGGCCCTACTTGATATAAGAGAGAAGACCCTTGTGAACGCTTGAGGGGATGTGGTCAGCCCGAAGCACAAGACTCTGAACTCGAAGACCTTGTCCCCGAGGAGGAAGCGAAGCAACTCCCTGGACCTCGGATGAATAGGAATCTGGAAGTATTAGTCCCTCAAGTCATCGATAGCATAAAGTCACCTTCCCTCACAGCTGCCAACACTGAACGCGGGTCTCCATCTTGAACCGTGTCTTCCTGATGAAGTGATTCAAGGTGGATAAGTTGATCACAGGTCTCCAACCTCCCGACTCCTTGGGCACCAAGAAAATGTGTGTAAAACCCCAGAGACAGACGCACCACTTCCTCTATTGCATCGTTGTCCAACATCTTCTGCACTTCTCCCCAAGAGCCAAGAACTTCAGAGAATCTGGAGGATACGCCCTTTGAGCTGTGGCTTGTCCGAGAGAGGAGGAGAGAAGTCGAATGGCAGTAGGTGCCCCACCAGAAGGACATCTACCACCCACTTCATGCCCCACAACTCAGCCACTTAGCCCAATGGCCCGCCAAGCAACCCCCCACCCGTGGCACAGGAGAGGGAGAGGCGTCAACCTACCGACGGGCCCCTTTACCTCCTGGCGACAATCTTCATGACTGCTGCTGGGCAGGGGAAGGAGGAGGAGCCGGACGCCTCAGAGGACGAGACTCTGACTTAGACACAGCCGGGTGCACTAAGTTCTTGGTGTCAGCCCGGCGCTGGTCTATGCATCCCCCAGCTCAGTCTGAGGGAACAAAAATTGAGACTCCAACAGATCCCCCTTCCTCGACGCTACCAAGAATTCAGGGTCAACTGATCTTTGCATCCTGGATAAAACTGTGTCTCTTCTAATCAGGAGAAGGTTAGTCCACAAATTAACATTGAGGTGAGCCATATACAAAATGCCTTGCCTACGGACTGCAACAAACTGGTAAGAGGACACAGTCACCAACTCTTCTCGGGACCTGTCAGAAGCTATCTTGGCAATGACCATAGACCAGAAGTCCAGCAAAGAAACCGTCTGCAACATGGAGGCTGCCACAGATTCCAACGGTGAGGCATCTTGTGGAGACAACAATGGAGTCACCGACCTCACCTGCTCCAAAGTCCATCCCAGCTTCAGATGAATGACGTCTGGGTTAAGATGACGCGACATAAAAAAGGCAGAGTTCGTAGTATAGTATATTTCCTATGCCTCGTGAGAGGCAGGGGTAGCAGCTTGGGAGAGCCCCTAGCGCGAAGCGAACCGTCCCGATCTGAAATAGAGGCGTTGACCTTATGCAAGACCAACTGGATGTGCCCCGACGAGGGAAGTTGAAACGAAGACTTGGGATCCTGCATAGCTCCCAGCAAGGCTTCCAAGAAGAAAGGAGTGTAAGACGACCTAGCCTGAGTCCTACTCTCCAAATTGTTGAAACCACGAAAGGCATCAATGACTTCTGAAAAAGGAAGACCTCCTCCTGCTTCGGCAATGGAGACCGACGACAAGAAGGGTGTGCAGTCCATCTAAAACCCCTTCCTCATTCAAAATAACGGAAGAACCAGCAGCCAAACAGCCCGAAACACCAACTAACCTGTGTGGGCTAGACCCAAGCGCAGACTCCTGGGACGAACCAACCACAACACCAGAAACATCACTACGCCCTCACCAACAGATGACTCCTTAACATGGCCGCGAACAGGTACGGGCGTGGCAGACATACGAACGTGAGCTGGGGAGGAATCTCAAACACTCAAGAATGAATGAGAATCCCTCGGAGTCAAACACTTGGAAGAACCAGGGAGAGGGGCAGGCAAACACTCCTGCTGCACCAACTCCACGCTCACAACCTTCGACCTCTTGACAGGCGCCTTGAGATCCTTACGGCGACGGATAGGCCCTGGAGAAGAAGAAGTGGGAGCGCCTGCAACATGTGCACGGACGAGGGAGGTTGCAACACACCTGTGACTCGATGCAGAGGGCGAAGCAGCCACTGCAGATCACACGAGAAGATATACTGACACTCTTCGAAACACCAACACTCTCAGGAACACAGGCATGTTGCTCCTCACTCGCAGGCAAAAAAATGGCACAGCCCTTAGCCTTCCAACGCTTGATACACAATCTCTTCGCAGGAGACGGGGGCGGTGCAACACGCTTGCTTCCAGTCCTCCCAGCCGACATGGCAGCCAACTCATCTACCAAAACAGAGTCTAATCTCTTAAGAACTGCCTGGCATAAAGCCTCAGATGGATCACTACGAGAAGGCTCCAATGACATGGAAGGGAGATGCAGCGAACTGGATGGCAGATATGACATCACGGTAGCAAACGATGATGACACAGATGAGCGAGGCAGCGCAGTGGAGGCGACTGAGAGTGACATCATAAGTGGCGATGATGTCACGGCTTCCCCTCGATCCAAATGGGAAGCAGACTCCACTGGCGGAGGGATACAAAATGGCTGACCCCGTGACGTCACTAGCGGGGCTGATGCTAAGGTTTCCCTCTGACTCGAAGAAGCGGCAACTGTCACTGGCGGAACAATACAATATGGCTGACCTCAGCTACCCATGAAGACGAGGGCAGGAGGCGGGAGGAGGGCCTGGACAGCATGAGGAGGGGGTTAGCGAATATCCATGAAATGCGACAGCAAACCCTCCAAGGACGGAGAACCCCATAGCTCCATGGTCTTCCAAAGCGCTGCCATCTTGGACGCCTCCGACTCTGTAAAATCAAAGACAACGATGAAAAAAAAACCTCCTCCCTCTCGAGAATCAAATTAACGCCTGAAGAAGGAGGGACGACATACAAAATCAGCCTGAGGGCCTCCTGATACTTCCAACAACGAATCGATGGAAGAAAAGGAAGAGGACAAAGGCACAAGACTACTATGGGGTGTGATCGGAGCAGGAGACGAAGCATCGGGAAGAAGAGACAAAAAAACCCTACGAAGGGAGAGAAGAAATCCTACGATGCTCCCTCTTGCTATAAAACAACTTCCACTGCTCTTTAGGCCACGAACGGCATTCCGTAAAAGGATTCATTAATGTATAAACATTGAGCAACACCTACTGCAAGTGATGTGGGGGGTTAAAGCCGAAGCCAAAAACTAGGACACGGAGAGCATAGAGTTCCGGGGCACAGATGATGACGAGACCGAGAAGGAGCAGAAGCCATAATAACAGCACACACACACACACAAACACAATCAAAATGGGCAATGAACCGGGTAAAGGGAGAGAGAGGTCAATGTTATGATCTCTTGCCCAGGCAGTTAAAAAAAGACTGACACGGTGGCGTAGGTGTGTGGTCCTTGACCACTCTTTACCCAATATATGCACGTGTTGCCAGATCTCATAAGATTCCATGCTTTCATCTGCGATTTAACTGGATTCAGCTAAGCGCTACAAATTATCCTACTGTTAAGACCGAAGGACTGTTCGCGTATGAATGATGAGAAAATTAAGAAAGGAAGATATCCGGGGACATATCCTTCACACACCCCATAGTTGAGTATATGATAGTGTCTGCTGGGCTCCTATGGCCATCACAAGGATTGAATTATCCTGACCTTCTTGGATAAGAACTATTAGAAGGGAGGCCAGAGATTCACAGAGCCTCTCTGCACCATGCAGACTGGAAACAATTAGTTTCAACCCCTTCGGGACCATGACGTTTCTACGACGTCACGGAGGGTGCAGTGACACTCCGCATGACGTATATTTTAAGGGAGGTGTCACCTTGTTAGTCAAACAATTGCATAGTGCAATAGGAAAGCTCGTAGTGTTGGGTTATGTCTCTTATTGGTTTTTGTAGGCGTGGATAGGCTGTACTAACACACACTAAGCTGCTCCTACTTTTTTTCAGTCAATCGTGGACATTCTTGGCTATGACGTCACAGCCTCCTCATAAGTTGGTGCACAGTAATTGTTGAGTTCATGCATGTTTTTTCACAATTTTCTCCATTTGGTGCACAGTAATTGTTGAGTTCATGCATGTTTTTTCACAATTTTCTCCATTTTCTCTGATGATTTTCTTTGTTTTATTTGCATTTTTACTGCAAAACCATATGAGTGAGAGTAGTGATATCTCTTCCGAGGAATATGTTCCTACTGAGGAAGAGTATGATAGTTGTGACGAGCTCTCAAGTGATGAAATAAGTGATAATGACGTGGAAGAATGAGAGGTGGAAGGTGGGTTTACATGTTACCAACATATTAGAGGATCATCGTCCAACAATGTTGCCAGACTTCGTGGCTTTTTTCAGGGATAAATCAAGCGCTTGAGGATGCACTTTTCCATACGCCTGGGGATTGCACTTCTCCTTATGCCTGGGGATGCATATATTTTTTTATGATAACATGATGAAAACTTTGTTCATAGGCTAATGAGGAGAGCTGCATTATTTTTTTCAAGAAAATCCCCCAAAAAGGGAAAATTCATGAGTTGATATGGCGAGAAGTAAAAGTAAATGTTATATATAGTATATTATGTGTATACATATATATATAATTACATAGCTATAGTTTCTAAAACCATCGGCAGCTAGAATTTTGAAATTCGCGGTAGCGCTAGTTTGTTTTGGTCAGGTGATACCCCCCCGCCCCCCGCCCACTATTGGGGGAGTGAGGAACCAACACCGTACAAAAATCAGTTGTTTATGCCCTATTATATCCATGTGAGGGGAGGAGGGTGGGCTTTGATCATGTAACTACTTGGTAAGTATGCATAAAAAATTATTTTATCATAAAAATGTCATTTCTGGGCTCAGCTCGTGTCGCTGCGCGAAATATCCTTTAATCTATTATTTCTAGGGTAAATGTACTAACACATACCAGAGAATAAATAAAATAAAGAAAAAGGTCAGTATAACTGACTCGCTCACCCTCCAGGAGGGTGTCGGTATGAACACTAGGCGAGTGAGACCACTACCACGAGCCAAATGCCAATAGAAATCTCCCACTACAAAAACCCTCCAAGAGGGGAGCCGACCCCACAGAGTTGGAGCAGCTCGTATACTACTACTCCATCCCATGCTGCCGACTGCTGCGCCTCTGGTGGACATCCTTTTCAGTTAGCGCACACGAGTCACACGTGTTATTTTTCTCTCTGTGTTTTTTGTGCCCTTTCATTGGATTATCTATCATGGAGCGTGCAGCTATCGCAGCAGCTAAGTTAAGTACTCAGTATTTACGGTTAGTTGGTTTTTTCCGGCCCTGAGACAGTATTTGCCGTTTTTTAGGTATAAATACGATCTCGGGGTCGGAAGCATGGCAGCATAGTTCTGCCTCGTGGTGGGTTCGTTCTTGGTCTCCCATACCTAGAACATCCCCTTATTTATGTACGCTCTATATTATTATCCGCTTTACTTAGGATACGGTCTACTCAGGTTATCATGCATGCATGGATTTTACCTTATGTAGGCTTCTTCTATCCAGACCCTAGTCCAGGTTCTTAGTATCGGCCTCTGACTAGCTTTTGAAGTGGTAGACTTGCCTTCGGGGTTAGTCGTACACTCCTGGATTTTTTCTCCTGCTATATTGCTTTCTTTCTTTCATTTTTATTTATTTATACTGTGTATTTTGTTATAGTTGGGTTAGTTAGGCGTCTGGCTTAGCCTAGGTCCTGGCTCATTGAGCCTATACTACCGCTCATCAGTTCGGTTGTTGCTTCCTATGCATCTCTCTGATCAGTTGGTTTTGGCCCAGTGGGCCTATATGCTACCGCTTTTCAGTTCAGTTTGCTTCCCGATAGCATCTCTCTGATCAGTTGGTTGTCCTAGGCTTAGTTGTCGTATTTGGTCTTACCGCCTCGTGGTCACTTCGTGATCACGGGACAGCCAGACGCCTGTCCAGTCACCCTTCCCCCCCCTCCCGCTCTTCCATAGAGTCGGGCGGGGGTGGGTCGGTCTGCCCATGCTCGCTCCGCATACCCGAGCCTGCCTCCCTCTCTCCCCTCAGGCGGAGGGCTAGGGAGTCGGGACAGACCCAGACTGGTCTCGACCTCTCCGGCTTCTCGGTCCGGCCGGGTGGTACGTAGTGGGGGGTGCTGGCCTTTCCCCCCCTCCCGCTTCCTTGTCGCTCCGGGCTAGCTCGAGCCTGTATGTCTTCTCGCCTTTCCCGCCTTACTAGGGCTCCTTCCTGATCGGAGTCCTGGTATCCAGCGGAAAGATGTTAGTCCACCCAGTAGAGTGGACCGGAGCATACAGTGGGTCTCTGCTAACCTTACCGTATTGCTGAGTTACTACACTCCGCTACGCACTGGACTTAGTCCGGTTCGCTTGTGTTTTAGGTTTAAGTTATCTATAAGTTTATCTTAAGTACCTTAAACCATCCCCCCTCCCTTACATGTTTTACCGGATCTCTCCGGGATTATAGCCTATTCAGGCGATGCAGGGAGGGGTTATGCCCAAATTTTTTCCGAGCTCCGGCATGCAACGGAGTTCTTCTGTCCTTTAGTCTGTAAGTGATGTTTTTTTAAGATACTCATGTGTCTTCCCACTTACAGGCCACCAACTGTGAGCATCCGGGATGTTTCCGCCACACTTCAGGACCCATGTGGACACGAAGTTGCCGGTCCCATGCTCCATGCGCGACTCCGCACGGGGACATCCAGGTCTGGTACCATGAGACGTGTACCATATGTTACGATCTGGTGAGCCAGCTTTGGAAGGGGTAAGTATTCCATCTCCAGTAGCTGCTCCGCTTCTATTTTAGTGCTTAAGTTTTCACATCATTTACTTTAACTTAAGGCATCTAGTTTAAGTTATACTTTAAGTTTTAGTTTTAAGTGACTCTTAAATCTAAACTACGCCCTCTCTTCCAGGCGCCGGCAGTAAGGGATACCGCACTGGCTACCCTGCGGGCCTGGGTCGGCGGTTTTGGGAAAAAACGCCGCTAAGGGACAGCCCTACACTGGATGTAAGCGGTTGGCATTATTAATCTTCCCCGGAGGCAAGGCGACAGGATACGTCGACCCGGTAGATGCGGCTCCGACTATCGCCTTCATCCAACAACAGCTGGCTGCCTCATTAACTGATCAAAGACCAGGATATCTCTACGGATGTCGCGACCTTGGATATTAATGTTGAACCTATGGTAGGTATAGACGAACCCTGTGGTCGAGGTAGGTAAGGTGGACACCCAAGGATCACCCTTGGGCGTGACTGTTTCTTCTACCCCTGCAACCTCTCCATCCTTCCAAGGCTTTACGGGTGACGAAATATATTCTCCTCCTGACGCTTCGGTTAGACCTAAGGTCAAGGCTAAAGTGATGACCTTGACTAAGACGTCGTCGTCGTCTAAGAAGACGACTTCGGCTTCATCCTCCCCCTCCGTCCAAGTCTCCGTCTGGCAATCCCGGAGCAGACAGGTCTAAAGCTTCTAGCTCCGGCTCTAAGTCCTCGAGGAGTAAATCCTCCAGAGAGAGATCTCGCACTCCGGCAGAGTCACCAGTTCCGCTACCATTGGTTCCAATTCAGAGCCTCCCCTCCACCTCCGCAGCAGCTCCGGCTTTGGACTCCAATGCTGGCCTGTTGCAACAGGTGGGCGACCTGGTTGGGTCCCTAAAGAGTAGCATGGAACAAATGATCTCTCGTCTGTCGGATAGGATTACTTCCCAGGACTCCATTATAGCCGGGCTGAGAGAAGCTCCTCTATCCTCATCCTCCACTTTCCAACACAAGTGGAACTCAGCTTCCTCCGTATGACTCACTACCTCCGTTCTCTATGAACAACCCGTGGAGAGTAGCGTCATACGCCCCCTTCCAGGACGGTCTCATCTCTATACCGGAATTTGGGACTCGAAGAATAGAGGACTTCGAGTTCTACCCGGAAGACCTCCAGCCTCCGTTCATAGGCTACGCAAGGCTCACACCCTCGGCTATGGTTCGGGTGCGATAAGGTACCTAAGGAGACAGTCCTCTATTCACGTGACCAGGCTCAGAGAGAATGGCTCAGGTGTTTAGAGGACATGGATTGTTCTAATACCAAGATACAACCGTTTAAGAGTCCCTTTACCATTTTCACAATGGATGAGAGTACCCCGCTCCCGTTCCTAACCAAGATCGCGAGGTCGACCATCCCAGCGGCCCAGAAGGGGGAACCTATACCGCAGTTGAAGGAAGCAGATCCCATCTCCGTTGCTCCCTTAGTTGGAGAATTGTGGGAAGACTTGCCGAACGCATTCTCAGCTGGCAAACTCAAACCGGACTGTGCTATGGAGCAGTTTGGTGAAAAGCTACCAGGCTCCCAGATAGCCTTATTCAGGCTGAATTTGAACGCAAAATCGCGACTAGCCAGATCGATCAATTCTATGGCTAGTGTCTGAGGTAGCAACCATGGCTTATGGATCAGAAACCGATTTTTAAGCTCATGACCAAAGCCCTGACTCAAACGGTACAGTCAGATATGTTGAGTTTGCCACTGCTCGGTACGAATTGTATGGAAGCATGTCCATACAAGAGGCAACCATTCGGCATGAACCGAATAGGTTACTCTCGTCTAGCATCTGGGGAGCAGATCTCTTCCAGAAGCTATGGTTAAGGAAGTCCAGTCAGAGGCTACGAGGTTGAACCAGAGCCTTAAGACCGTTGGGGCCTTACGGCTAAAAGGAATGGCAAGACCTGACAGCTAAAGGTAAGGGACAAAGGAAACCCAGGCGTTTCCAACCTTACCAGAAAAAGCAACCACGCTTTTCTCAACAAGTTTCGGCGGTACCGTTAGTGCAGACAGCCCAACCCTCCACTTCCAAAGGTCAATCACAGCCAATTTATGTGATATCCCCTCAGCCTCAGCCCTCCACCTCTTACGCCATCTCTCCAGCTTACAATCAAGCCTTCGAGAGTCAAGCTTCTCAGAAGTATGACCGCTCGGGTAAGGGAGGCAGAGGTAAGCGGTCCTTTCGTGGGAGAGGATCGGGAGGCCCCTTTAATAGGGGAAAACACTTCAGAGGAGGCCGAGGCGGTTACCAGAACCAATGAAGAACTTCAGGTAGGAGGGAGGCTGTTTCACTTTCGCCACCGGTGGAACTTCAGCCAATGGGCTCAGAGCATAGTTCAAAAGGGCTGGGTTGGAGCTGGTTGACCCGAACGCACCTCGCAGCCAGACCTTTCCGTCAACTTCTTCCAAAGAATTGACAGAGTACGCGGAGGACCTCCTTCAGAAAGGAGCTGTAGCGAGAGTCAAGAGATTAAATTTCAAGGTCGCTTGTTCAGCGTGCCAAAGAAAGGCTCACAAAAAAGAAGGGTAATCTTAGACTTGTCCCGCTTAAACTTAGCCATCCGCTGCGACAAGTTCAAGATGCTCACGATCTCACAGGTGCGGACCTTACTTCCCCGTGGGGCCGTCACCACCTCTATCGATCTTACAGACGCCTACTATCATATCCCTATTGCAAGGACCACATTCCGTTCCGTAATCTGGGTTTCCAAGATAGGAGACCAGACATTCTCCTTCAAGGTAGTTCCATTCGGACTCAACGTGGCACCCAGAGTGTTCACGAAGCTAGCGGAAGTGGTAGTGCAACAACTCAGATCACAATGGGATTATGGTAGTAGCGTATCTCGACGATTGGTTGATCTGGGCCCCAACAGTCGAGGAATGCAACAGAGCTACACTGAAAGTGATTCAGTTCCTGGAATATCTAGGCTTCAAGATAAACAGGTCCCCCAAATCAAGACTCACTCCAGAGTCAGACTTTCAGTGGCTGGGCATTCAATGGAATCTATCCTCCCACTCTGTCGATTCCATCAACCAAAAGGAAAGAAATAGTGAAGTCAGTCAAGCAATTTCTAAGTCACAAACTAGCGTCAAGGAGAGCTCAGGAAAGGATCCTGGGTTCTCTCAGTTTGCATCAGTGACGAACGTCTTAATGAAAGCCAAACTGAAAGACCTAACCAGAATCTGGCGCTCGCGAGCAAATGTCAGGTCCAGGGACAAACTATCCTCAGTGCCTCTGATTCTAAAGAATCGACTTCGGCCGTGGGCGAGAGTCAAGAATTTGTCAATGTCAGTACCCCTTCAGTTCCCTCCACCAGGGATCACCATCCACACAGACGCGTCCTTAAGCGGCTGGGGAGGGTATTCCCAGGCCAAAAAGGTTCAAGGGACTTGGTCACCTCAGTTCCGTCAGTTCCATATAGACGTACTGGAGGCAATGGCAGTGTTCTTGACTCTAAAAGGTTACGCCCACCAAAGTACTCACATAAAGCTAGTCCTGGACAGCGCAGTGGTAGTACATTGTATAAACAGAGCAGGCTCCAAGTCACGTCATCTAAATCACGTCATGATAGCCATCTTTCTCCCTGGCAGACAAGTTCAGTTGGCATCTTTCCCTCCACTCACAATAGCTGGAGTGAGAAACGTCATAGCAGACGCCCTATCCCGATCAGTACCCCTAGAGTCGGAATGGTCACTGGACAACAGTTCGTTCCAATGGATCCTTCAAAGAGTCCCAGGGCTACAGGTGGATCTCTTCGCATCCCAAGCGAACCACAAACTACCGTGTTATGTAGCCCCCAACCTGGACCCTCTGGCCTATGCCACGGACGCCCTGGCTCTAGACTGGAACAACTGGGAGAAGATTTATGTCTTCCCTCCAGTGAATCTCCTTATGAAAGTATTGAACAAACTCAGGACATTCAAGGGTCAAGTGGCTCTAGTAGCCCCAGACTGGCCGAAGAGCAACTGGTATCCTCTAATTTTGGAGCTGGGCCTTCGTCCTCTTCGGATTCCCAGTCCCCCCCCCCCCCAAGCTCTCCCAGTCAGTACAAACGAAGACTGTGTTCGCTTCCTCAGGGATTCTCAAAACCCTAACTTTATGGATTTCATGAAGTTTGCGGCCCCCCAAAAAGAGATGCGAATATTGACCCTCAGAATATTCTCTTCTTGAATCCGATAAAACAA
Organism: Macrobrachium nipponense; assembly: GCF_015104395.2. Taxonomy (NCBI): domain Eukaryota; kingdom Metazoa; phylum Arthropoda; class Malacostraca; order Decapoda; family Palaemonidae; genus Macrobrachium; species Macrobrachium nipponense. The sequence continues at coordinate 66,841,638 of NC_087218.1, read as the reverse complement.
GGGATTCAACTTTGAGACAGTATGATGCTGCTGTCAAAAAGTTAGCAATCTTCCTGAGAGAATCGGATATTAGAATCATGACTGTTAATTCAGCTATATCCTTTTTCAGATCCTTATTTGAAAAAGGTTTAGCAGCTAGACGATTACGACAAACAAGTCAGCTTTGAAAAAGATATTTCAATTTGGATTCAACATAGACTTGACGGATTCTTACTTCTCGTCTATTCCTAAGGCATGTGCTAGACTTAGGCCTTCTGTAAGGCCTACGTCAGTTTCATGGTTCTTAAACGATGTTCTAAAAACTGGCTTCCGAAACCGATAAATGACACATGCTCGTTTATAATGCTCTTAAGAAAAACCCTATTTTTATTAAGCTTAGCTTCAGGAGCAAGAATTTCAGAACTGTCGGCTCTATCCAGGGACCCGGATCATATTCAATTCCTTCCCACAGGGTAAGTCCTACTTTCTCCGGAACGTAGCTTTTTAGCAAAGAATGAAGATCCTTTGTTGAGTGGGAACCTTGGAAGGTACTGCCCCTTCCACAAGATGTATCCCTTTGCCCAGTTTTAACCTTACGAGCCTTTCTGTCCAGGACCTCCTCATCTTCATCGGGTCCCCTCTTTAAGAGGGAAAAAGGTGGAACTTTATCCATTAAAGGCATCAGGCAGCAAAATCCTGTACTTTATTAAGCAAGCCAATCCTGACTCTTTCCCGAAAGCACATGATGTCAGAGCAGTAGCCACCTCAATTAATTATTTCCAACATATGAACTTCGATGAGTTGAAAAAGTATACTGGATGGAAATCACCGACAGTGTTCAAACGTCACTACCTTAAATCCTTGGAAGCTCTGAAATTCCCAGCAGTAGCAGCGGGTAACATAGTTTCCCCTGACTCTAGCTAATTTGTAGTAGAAGATTCAGTCCTCCTTTCTACCTGCCCTCACCCAAAAGTTCGTCTATTCCTACCTGTTCATTTGCATTCACCTTGTGTCTTAGCTGCTTTTATGATAGTGTAGTGGGTGCCCCTTATTGTCTGGCTAGGGACACTCACAAATGATTATAAACATTGATCTCATGGATGTTTCCCCTTATTTTTATGCTAGGGGATACATCATATTATAATGGTTACGGGTTTTGTATATTAAGTCATATACATTCCTTTATATATTATTATCGTTGGTTATTTATATTAATTGCTATTATACTTTTGATACATGCTGTTACACAGATATCATTTGATACTTGTAAGTCATTTTACCTGTATATATGTAAATTACCTTATGTTAACAAACATGATTAGATTTAAGGGTAATTTAAGCATATTTATAATTTTATACCCCTGTGTATATGTATCTTTTAGCAATTATATTCTCTTTATATATATTTTATCTTTTATTTGAGACCTATTCTGATTTATTTTAATTTTTACTTTTGTTTACAATCTTGTGCTATTTCTCTGGTACGATTTCGCGCAGCGACACGAGCTGAGCCCAGAAAAGGGGGGATTTTGACGTAAGGAAAAATCTATTTCTGGCGATTGGCTGTGTCGCCAGCGAAATCCCACCCTACCCATCCCTTCGCCCAAGATTTGTCTGCTAACTTCAGGATTGGCCCCACCAGAGGCGCAGCAGTCGGCAGCATGGATGGAGTAGTTAGTAGTACGGAGCTGGCTCACTCTTGGGTTGGGTTCGGCTCCCCTATTTGGAGGGGTTTTTGTAGTGGGAGATTTCTATTGGCATTTGGCTCGTGGTAGTGGTCTCACTCGCCTAGTGTTCATACCGACACCCTCCTGGAGGGTGAGCGAGTCAGTTATACTGACCTTTTTCTTTATTTTATTTATTCTCTGGTATGTGTTAGTACATTTACCCTAGAAATAATAGATTAAAGGATATTTCGCTGGCGACACGAGCCAATCGCCCAGAAATAGATTTTTCCTTACGTCAAAATCCCTTTTTTATATATACAATTTACCATGTAGTTACATAGCTGAATTCCACATTGTAGGAGATGGGATCCATGGATATGCACTAAACTTTTAAATTTAATAAATATAAAAAATACATACTTAGTGGTAGCATCCATGCAGATGCTTCTTGGTTCCTTACCTGTTAAGAGAGCTGAACAGTTGATTACTGCCTCTGGAAGTCGCTCATCTTAACTCATAGGGACGCGGCAGTATAGCCATGGCTCGTCCTCTAAACAATGGGACCCATGCAGCTAAGGAATGTCTGTGGCTAGCATGGTCAACCAAAGGATGCCCCTGCCCAGGGCGCAGTACCAAATAACATCATGTTACCAGAGTAAAAACATATCACCTTCACCATAACCAAAATATTCATACCTGACTATACACTTGACTGAAGGGTAGTACATCCATAGAACCTCCAGGCTCCCCTAAAAACTCAACAACCTCATTCAAGGCAAAGAGATAGGTTAGGAAGGTATAACTTCCTACACACCCTTACCCAATGCTGTGCCTGCCGCTAAATATGAACCCAGGGTACTGCAATTTTCACAGATTGTTTCAATATCACGCAAGTAATGCGAGGCGAACACTGATTTACATTTCCAATATGTTACATGTATAATTGAGTCCAAAGAGAGATTGTGTTTAAACGAGAGAGAGGATGCCAATGCTCTTGAGCTTTCACTTTAAGTTTATTAAGGTCAGTTTCTTTCAATTGTGAATGAGCATCTACAATTACACTACGTAAGAAGAACACCAGGGCACTTTTAGACATCGGGCGTGCAGACATCGGGCATGCAGGATTCCTTACCGAACACCATAAACGATCGGACGGGCCCCTAATTTTCTCCGTCCTTTGCAAATAGCATTTCAGAGCTCTGACCAGGCAGAGTAACCTCTCTTCTTCCGGTCCTACTAAGTCCATGAGGTTTATTATGCTGAACAAACGAGGCCACGGTTTGAACGGAATCTTGTTTTTTGCTAAAAACCCCAAGGTTAATGCGCAAACCGCATTACCCTGTGCAAATCCTATTCTCTTGTCCATGGCATTTATTTCACTCACTCTTTTAGCTGTAGACAGGACTACATGGAATAGGGTCTTTCTTGTCAAATCTCTCAACGATGCTCTTTGCAACAGCTCACAAGGAGTTTCCGACAGCCACTTAAGTACTACATCTAGGTTCCAAGATAATATCTTCAAACCTTTGGGTTTTACTATTTCGAAGGATTTAATGAGATCCACAAGACCTCCATTCGTCGATACTTCCAATCCTCTGTGCTTGAAAACAGATCCCAACATTGCCTTATAACCTTTGATAGTCGCAGTAAACAGATTCTTATCTGTTCTCAGATATAATAAAAAAATATGATATTGTTAATTTTCAAATAAAGTTTTGTACATACTTACCTGGCAGACATATACTTAGCTTACATCTCTGACGTCACGACAGAATTCAAAACTCGCGGCTAACGCGACAGGTAGGTCAGGTGATCTACCTTACCCGCCGCTGGGAAGCGGGTGTAAGAACCAACATACCTTTCTTGCCAGATTTTTTCTCTCTTATACCTGTCTCCTGAGGGGAGGCTGGGCGGGCCATCAATCGTATATGTCTGCCAGGTAAGTATGTACAAAACTTTATTGTAAAATAACAATATCATTTTTGTACATGAACTTTCCTGTCAGACATATACTTAGCTGATTGACACCCTTGGTGGAGGGTACAAGACAGAAAATAACAAAGAAAAGGTAAACAACACCTGTTGTAGGATAAAATTAACCTTGGTTCTTACCTGTTTAGGCTGAAGACTTCATAGATACTGTCTATTAGTCTGCATAGCCATAGAAGCTACAGCGAGGCGTGACCTACAGCTGAAAAGACTCTTTGGGTCTACTAATGGGACTTGATATCCGCTTACTTAGTAGAATCCAAGTCGGATCATGTCAATGGGGGTTCGCCCTCTTTGTATGACAGAACCTGTCCACTACCAACGCAGGGAGCTTCAAACCAAATCCGATCACCTAACCAAACTAAAGTTATTAGTATTACGAAACGAAAAAAAGATGCCTACCTGCATCATTTTTCATACAACCATATGAACTCAATTACCAAAAACAAGGGGAAAAAAAAAACTACTAAGGAAATGTTCCAGCTCCCTGCCCCAGCACCGAATCCGCCGATACGTATGGGCCTAATGCGAAGCACTCGTCATACGTAATACTGACGTCTTTTAGGTAGTGGTTGGCGAATACTGAATTACATCTCCAGAATGTAGTTTTCATCAGATTCTGAAGAGACATATTCTTATTAAAGGCCAAGGAAGTGGCAATTGCTCTCACTTCATGAGCCTTGACTTTTAGGAGCTTGAATGTTCTTCATTACAAGATCTATGTGCTTCTTTCACAAGACTTCTAATGAAGAAAGACAGCGCATTTTTCGACAATGGTCTGCTGGGGTCCTTTACAGAGCACATAGTCTATCCTCAATGCCCTTAAGGGTTTTCTTCTTCTGAAGGTAGTATTTTAAACTCCTAACAGGGCAAAGAGTTCTTTCAGGTTCTTCCCCTACTAGGGCAGATAATCCACGAACCTCAAAGTTCCTTGGCCAAGGATTTGAGGGTTCTCATTCTTTGCTAAAAACGAAGGAAGGAAGGAACAAACCACGGAATCTCCTTTGAAACCTACCCTTCCTTCTAGGGCAGATGAATCTCACTAACCCTTTTAGCGGATGCTAAAGGCCATGAGAAAGAGAGCTTTCCTCGTAAGATCTTTGAAGGAGGCTAAATGTGGTGGTTCAAACCTAGAGGACCTCAGGAACGAAGAACCACGTCCAGATTCCAACTTGGAACTTCGTTCTAAGTTTTCTTGGAAGTTTCAAAAGATCTTAATAGATCATGAAGATCTTTGTTATTCGAAAGATCTAAATTCCTATGTCTGAACACAGCAGCCAGCATGCTTCGGTATCCTTTGATAGTAGATACTGCCAAACCGCATTTTTCTCTGAGGAAAACTAGGAAATCTGCTATCTGAGTCACAGAGGTACTGGAAGAGGAAAACTTCTGGTTCCTGCACCACCGGCGAAAGACGTCCCACTTCGACTGGTAGACTTTAAGGGTCGAAGGTCTTCTAGCTGAGGCGATAGCCTTAGCAGCTTTTGTAGAAAACCCCTTCGCTCTGACAAGACTTTTGACAGTCGAAAGCCAGTCAGATTGAGAGCGGGGAGGTTTCTGTGATACCTGTCGAAGTGGGGTTGTTTGAGCAAATCTTGTCTTTGTGGAAGTGCTCTTGGAAAGTCCACCAACCATTCAAGTACCTCTGTGAACCAATCTTGGCGGGCCAGAATGGAGCTTACTAGCGTCATTCTTGTCATCTCCGAGATAGCAATTTCTTGAGGGTTTGTCCCAGTACTTTGAAGGGGGGAAAGGCGTAGACGTCTAGACCTGTCCAATCTAGGAGAAACGCATCCACTGATACTGCTCCTGGGTCTGAGATCGGGGAGCAGTAAAGTTCGATTCTTGCATTCCTTGCTGTTGCAAAGAGATCGATGTGAGGTCTGCCCCATCTTCTCCACAGGTCTTGGCATACCTCTGGAGTGGAGGGTCCACTCGGAAGGCAGGAGTTGATTCTTCCTGCTCAGAGATCGGCCCCCCTGACGTTCCTTTCTCCCTGTACGAATCTGGTGAGAAGACTGATCTTCCTTGTTTGAGACCACAGTAGAAGATCCCTTGCTGTTTCGTACAGGGAGAAGGAGTGCGTCCCCCCCTGTTTTTTGATGTACGCCAAGGCTGTTGTGTTGTCCGAATTGACCTGCACTACTGCATTTCGGACGTGGGGCTCAAAGGCTTTCAACGCCATCCAGACTGCCATCAACTCTTTCTTGTTGATGTGCCAGGACACCTGATCCCCCTTCCAGGTGCCTGACACTTCTCTTGTCCCGAGCGTCGCTCCCCAACCTGCTTCCGATGCGTCGGAAAACAACACATGGCTGGGGTTCGGCATGTAAAGAGACATTCCTTCCACAAAACGAAGTGGGTTGTTCCACCACCGAAGGTCTCTCTTGATTCCCCTTGAGATCTTGAAGGAGAACTCCAGATCTAGGGAGAGACGCCTCCAGTTCTGGTATAGGAAGAACTGTAGAGGCCTGAGATGCAACCTTCCTAGAGAAACGAATTGCTCCAACGAGGAGAGTGTCCCCAGCAGACTCATCCACTCCCTCGCTGTGCATGCATCTTTCTCTAGGAAGGTCGTTATTTTCTCGTAGCAACGAGCTATCCTCTCTGGCGACGGAAAAGCCCGAAAAGCCAGAGAAGCTATCCGAATCCCCAGATAGATCCGTTCTTGACTGGGGATTAATTGAGACTTCTGGAAGTTCACCAGAAGTCCCAGAGAACTTGCCAATGTAAGGGTCTTTTGAAGGTCCTCCAGACATCTTTCTTGAGACTCTGCTCTGATAAGCCAGTCGTCGAGATAAAGCGACACCCTCACTCCCTCCAAATGTAGCCACTGCGCCACGTTTTTCATTAGCCCCGTGAAAACTTGGGGTGCAGTCGATAGGCCGAAGCACAAGGCCTTGAATTGGAAGATGTTTCCTCCCATCATGAATCGTAGATACTTCCGTGAAGAAGGATGGATCGGCACATGAAAGTAAGCGTCCTGAAGGTCTAGAGACACCATCCAGTCCCCTGGACGAAGAGCCGCTAACACTGAGGAAGTTGTCTCCATGGCGAACTTCCTCTTTTCCACAAAGACGTTCAGGGCGCTCACATCCAAAACCGGTCTCCACCCTCCTGAGTTCTTCGGAACTAGGAATAGTCTGTTGTAAAAGCCCGCAGAGCGGGGATCTTTCACTAGTTCTATAGCCTCCTTCTCTAGCATGAGATCTACTGCTAGAGAAAGGGCTTGATTCATGATGGGTCCTTGTACTTGGCCACCAACTCCCTCGGAGTTGTCGTCAATGGTGGTCTTGACGAGAAGGGAATGAGGTAACCTTTGCTGACAATCGATAGGGACCAATTGTCTGCCCCTTTGTGGGCCCAGACGTCGGCAAATTTCAGTAGTCTGGCACCCACTGATGTCTGGAGTCCTTGATCGCTATTTCTTCCCTCTGACTGACCTAGAGAAGGTTTTACCTCTCTTAAAAGGTCTAGTTCCTCTGGTTGAAGAACCTCTGACAGCGGGTCCTCCTCGAAAAGGGCTCCTGCCTCAGAGGAGTCTCTTTCTTGGCCTTGGGTTGGAAGACAGAGCGAGGTTTCCTGGCCGCCTGGGCTAACATGTCCTGAGTAGCCTTAGCTGAAAGGGCACTCGAGACATCTTGAATAATCTTCTTGGGGAACAGAAGAGGAGAGAGTTGAGCATACATAAGCGAGGCCCTTTGTGCATGCGAAACCGCCTTAGTGAGAAACGAACAGTAGACAGACCGCTTCTTAATAACTCCAGCTCCAAACAGTGAGGAGACTTCACTCGATCCGTCTCTCACTGCTTTATCCATGCAAGTGAGGACGCAGTTAAGATCTTCAGGAGACAGAGAATCAGGGGTCTGGGTCTTATTAGCCAGAACTCCTAAAGACCAATCAAGGAAGTTGAAAACTTCCAGGACTCTGAACATTCCCTTCAGTAGGTGGTCAAGTTCGTTCATCCCCCACGTAGTCTTGGCGGACAAGAGGGCGGAACGACGAGCAGAATCCACCAATGAAGAGAAGTCCGAGTCCGCACGACGATGGAGAGCGAGGCCTAAAGGTTCGCCCGATTCGTACCAGAGTCCCAATCTGCCAGTCAGTTTAGACGGAGGGAAAGAAAAAACCGTCTTCCCTTTCTCTTCCTTAGAAAGGAGCCATTCCCCAAAACCTCTAAGCGCCTTCTTCATGGAAACAGTAGGTTTCATCCTTACACAAGACGAAACCTTCGACGTCTTCGAAGTGGAGAATAACGAAAGAGGAGGAGGAGGAGGAGGAGCCACAGGAGAAAGGATATCTCCAAACTCTTGCAGGAGCAAATCTGTCAGCCTCTTATAGGAGGAAACAGAGGAGTCTTTTGGTCCTTCTTCTTCTGAGGGGTCCTGTTCTTCCTGAGCTGAAGAACCCTCATGATCCTTAGAGGCGCGACTATTCTTAAAAGAGTCTCTAGAGGAAGTAAGACGTATACGTCTTGGAGACAAAGCTTCAGAAACGTGCCTACTTGCAACATCCTTCTTGTCTGGAGGAGTGCGTTTCCCAGATTCTTGGAGCCTAACAGGAGTAAGGCGGCTGTCAGGAGCAGAGCGCCTGTTTGAAGCAGAACTTCTATCAGGCTCTTGGCGCCTATCCAAAGGAGAGCGGCTACCAGGCGAACAGCGCCTGTCATACGAGAAGCGCCTACCAGGCTCTTGGCGCCTGAACCGAGGCGAGAGGATCTCTGGCTACGAGCGCCTACTAGTGAGCGCCTACAAGGGGAGAAGCGCCTGCTAGGATCTCGGCGCCTGACTCGAGGAGAGTGAAAGTCAGGAGAAGAGCGCCTGCCAGGAGAAACGCGCCTAACAAGCTCTTGACGCCTGTCCAGCGAAGAGCGCCTGTCCGATTTAGGGCGCTTGTCAACGGGGAGAGTGGAGGCGAGACGAGGAGCGGCTACGAGGCGAGTAGCGCCTACTAGGCTCTTGGCGCCTGTCAAGGGGAGCGATCCTGTCTCGAGAAGAGCGTCTGTTGGGTGAAGATCTCCTACGAGCAGTTTGCTCCTTGTCCGAAGGAGAAACCTGTTTGTCAGGCGAATGGCGCTTGGACGCAGATGGGATCTTGTCCGAAGCCGAAAGTCTCCTGCGAGAATCCGAACGCACAGGTGAGCGCGCCGCTTCCGTCGAATAGCGAGAGTCAGGAGAGGGGAGCCTGGACTTCTTTACAGGAAGCGAGACGTCCTTCCTACGACGAGACGACACGCAAAGAGAGCCAGCCAGAGCCGAAATCTGCGCCTGAAGGTTAGCCAACACCCTTGCAGGAGAATTCACAAACTCTTGAACAGGTGACGAGGCTCGATCTCTGCTCGGGGAACGATACTCCTGAGATCTCTTGCGTTTCTTCGCTTCCACCTCAGGCTCTTCCGAAAAAACTTCAGGGCTGGATGGACGGGCACAGGGAGCGTTCCAGGCTCTCTTCGAAGGGCGCGAGGCTTCCGAAGAGCTCCATCCTCGTTTAGGAGAAGGCGAAGGCGAAGACGAGAAGCATTGGCGCAATATTTCTCTCTTGGAGCGATCCAAGGTAGCCTGGGAACGATCAACAGGAGCTACCGAGGGGACGCCTGACCGTTGGGGATGCTCCCTAACCTTCCTGCGCTTTCGACTTTCCTCCTCCACTGGGACTGGGAGTCTGGAAGAGGTCTAGGCCTGGAAGCATTAGGGAGCCGATCAGACGCACCCTCCACTGCACTGGGTTCACTGCACAAATCACTATTGGAATCACTCTTACCTTCTAATTGTTTGATTTTCCTCTCCATACTGCGAATGGTGGCTTTCATGGAGGCCACTTCCGAAGGCGCATCTTCGGCTTCGGTGCAGGGAGCAGGAGCTGAAACTGACAAAGGAGCTACTTCTAAAATAGGATTATCTATATCCAACTCGCTAATACGAGATCTACTACTGCTCCTAGAAGAAGCTTTCCTAACTTTATCCTTTTCAAGCTTCCTCAAGTAGGAAGACAAAGACTTCCATTCATCCTCATTCAGCTTTTCACATTCATTACAAGGATTATTAAAGGTGCATTCATTCCCTCTACACTTCAAACATACCGTGTGAGGGTCTACCGCAGCTTTCGGTAGCCTCACCTTACACTCAGTCATACAACAAACTCTAAACATAGCAGTTTTCTTAGTATCAACATCAGACATCATGAATCCAAGAAAAATCCAAAGAAAAGTCAAATAACTGTCCACAAATCGCGAATGCCAGGCCAAAAGATCGGGTACTTCACCAAAAGTCCGTAGAAACAATCCAGGGCGAAAACGAGAAAGAATCCAACTGTCAAGAGGTACCGACAACAGGTGTGGTCGACACCGACGACAGAAAAAATCTGGCAAGAAAGGTATGTTGGTTCTTACACCCGCTTCCCATCGGCGGGTAAGGTAGATCACCTGACCTACCTGTCGCGTTAGCCGCGAGTTTTGAATTCTGTCGTGACGTCAGAGACGTAAGCTAAGTATATGTCTGACAGGAAAGTTCATGTACAAAACTGCAATTTCTATTATTGTTTTAGAAGATGAAACATTATGTTCTTTGCACCAGGCTCTAAACACAGTCCACTTTACCTGGTCGACTTTACTTGAGGATTCCCTTCTGCACTGAGCGATAGCTCTCGCCGCTTGTCTTGAAAACCCCTTCGCTCAGACGAGTTGTCGGACAGTCTGTAAGCGGTTAGGGACAGAGTGGATAGTCCTTGATGGAACCTTCTGAAGTGGGGTTGTCTGAGTAGATCTGTTCTCTGAGGAAGTAGCCTTGGCCAATCCACTAGGTCTAAAAGATCTGGGAACCATTCCTGCGCTGGCCAGAATGGAGCAATGAGTCATCGAAACGTTGTAATGTGTTCCGAATTTGTTGACGACTTCTCTCACCATCTTGAATGGAGGAAATGGTTTCTTGCTGTGGCAAACAGATTTATCATAGGTTTCCCCCAGAGTTTCCACAATTCGAGGCATACCACTGGGTTCATCTTCCATTTTGCGTGAAGTACTTGCCTCCTGCGGGCCTTCAGTTCGTTACACGAGTACGTACATTGAATTTTCCCTGAACGAACCTTGTTATTAATGAGGTATGATTCCAATTCGCCCATAACAGCAGGCTCCTTGCCGTCTCGTACAGAGAAAACGAGTGTCCCTCCTTGTTTCCTTATGTACAAGAGCTCTGTCGTGCTGTCCAAATGTATCGCCACTACTTTGTCGCGAACTTCATCCGCGAACTTCAGCAATCCCCAGTGGATGGCAGTCAGCTCCTTCCGATTTATATGCCACTGTTTTTGTTGTGCATTCCAAATGCCTGATACAGTAGTACCTCGAGATACGAAATTAATCCGTTCCGAGGCGCCCTTCATATCATGAGGTTTTCGTATCTTGGACCACATTTTACATGTAAAATGGCTAATCCGTTCCAAGCCCTCCAAAAGCACCCCAGTAAACTTATATTTCCAGGCCTAAAACACATGTTCTAGGGTTACGACGCGATCCGGACGGAAGAAATATGACTCCAAAAAGGCAAAATACTGTACATACTTGAGTAATATTCAACTGCATGTAATGTTCAACCCCATTTTCACTGCATATATTAGGACTTTAGCATATGTCCCTATGTTAGCGGTTGCTACTGTAGCCTAGTCTATGATTCTGACATCTAAACCTAAGAGCTAAAAGCTTAGAATATGCCAATAAAATGTATAAATAATCAGTATGTACTCATTTCAAATAATTATTAATTAATCATTAACTATAAGACACAAAAAACAAAAAAAAACCTTCCAATCGATTATTTACATTCAGCTCTTACCCGTCTTACGAGTATCGAACGAACGCCAAGCAATCATTTTTCCTAGCACACAGTAAGCCATAAATTTTCATTAGTATCTCTCTTCAACTAATGAAACTACCAAACAGTATAATAACCATTCATTTCTATTCTTTTTTCTATCCTTACCTAATGGAGATACCGAGTTACTGACAGCTATAATGAAACATAACATATAAACGCTAACGTAAATATTAAAACAGAAGAATTCTAAAAAATACGTATTTGTTGGCAGTCTGATTTATTTTATATTTTATGATATCTAATTCACAATTTTTTTATTAAATGTATTGCATGTACTCATTTCAAATAATTATTAAGTAACCATTAACTATAATAAACAAACAAAAAAAAGCTTCCAGACTTCTGTTTACATCCAGCACTTAAGAGTGTTGAACGATCGCCAAGCAATCACGCACTTAAGAGTATCGAACGATCGCCAAGCAATCACTTTACACAGTAAGCCATAAATTTTCATTATCTCTCTTCAACTACTGAAATTACCAAACTGTATAATAACCATTCATTTCTATTCTTTATTCTATCTTTACCTAATGTTTTTTTTTATTAAATGTATTGCATGAATAAGTTTTTCAATTTACAGCATCCTTTTACCAATAGAATACTTAAAGCACAAGGGGTAGATGCTGACCAATAGGAGAGCAGGACCTTATAGGGTGACTAGCATCAGGAACCAATGGGAGAGCAGGAGGATGGTGGAGAGTTTACTCAGTTGGCGGCGTGGGAGTTTTAAAATTGTTCTCGGTGGTCTGGGCGAATCTCGGGACTTTACAGCAACAATCTTTCGTATCTTGAAAACTTTTCGTATGTAGAGCTGTAAAATTTTTCGTATTTGCTTTCGTATCTCGAGTTTTTTGTAAGTTGAGCCTTTCGTATGTCGAGGTACCACTGTACTTCCTTTTCCCCCAGAATCGCTCCCCAACCTTGATCTGATGTGTCTGAAAAGAACACTAGGTTGGGGCTCAGAGGGAGGAAGGACCTCCCTTCTGCAAGACTGTCTCTTAACTTCCACCATTGCAGGTCCTCCTTTATTTCTTGTGTGACATGGAACATAAGAGTTCGGAAACTTCTTTCTGTTCCAGTTCACCCTGAGGAAGAACTGTAGGTTCCTCATATGCAGTCTCCCTAGTATCACAAACTGTTCTATTGAGGATGGTGTGCCCAAAAGACTCATCCATTCCTTTGCAGAGCATCCCTGGAGAACTAGAAATTTTTTTACCCTCCGTAGGCACGACTCAATTCTTTGTCGGGATGGAAAATCCCGGAAACTCACTGAGTTGATCCTCATCCCCAAATAAGACTAGTTTATGACTGGGGAGTAACTGCGACTTTTGTCTGTTTATTAAAAGTCCTAGTTCCTGAGCTAAAGTCAGGGTTTTCTGAAGGTCCTCCGTGGACCTCTCCTTTGTTTGTGACCGGAGAAGCCAATCGTCCAAGTAAAGGGATATCCTTATCCCGACTAGATGTAACTATTTCGCAATGGGAGCTAGCACTCGGGTGAACACTTGTGGTGAGGTTGAAAGCCCGAAACACAGCGCTCTGAACTGGTATATTTTGTTCCTGAAGACAAAACGCAGAAACCTCGTTGAGTTTTGGTGTATTGGAATGTGAAAATATGTGCCGTCCATATCAATGGAGATCATCCAATCCCCTTGGCGGATTGATGAAAGAACAGACTGATTCGTCTCCATCTTGAACTTTGTCTTCTGCACATATTGGTTCAGAGTGCTTACGTCCAATACGGGTCTCCATCCCCCCTATGACTTGGGGACAACGAACAGACAATTGTAAAAACCTGGGGTTAGTGGCTCTTCTACTAACTCTATTGTTTTCTTTGCAAGAGGAGCAAAACCTCTTCCGAAAGGGCAATGAATTTCTTTGAATTTTCTGAGTAAGCTGACAAAGCTATTGGAGAGCCTGATAACGGTGGCTTTCTCTTGAACGGAATATCGTATCCTTCTCATAAAACCTTTACGATCCAAGGTTCTGCCCCTCTTGCTTCCCATTCTTCCCAAAATTGATGGAGTCTTGCTCCTACTGGTGCACGAAGGACTGATACACTACTTCTTGGTCGAGGGGTTGGTTGAAGATTTTTTAATAGATCTAAGGGTGAAACGTGCTCTACCCCTTGATCTTGGGAAATATCTACCAAATCCCCTGCCCCAAAAGGGTTGTCCTCAGCTGGTTGGCAAGGGACGTACACTAGGAATATTTTCTCTAGTACTTTTAGTGGATTGCAAGAGAAGATCCTGTGTTGCTTCTTCTGCAATTTGGAGGCAACTAGCACTACTTTCTCCTCTGGAAACAGATGCTTCTTATCCAAGGGCGAATACAGTAAAGCAGACTTTTGAGTGCTAGATACTCGCTTACATGTAAAAGAACACCACAGTTCTCTCTTCTTCAGGATGCCTAACATGAAGAGAGAGGCTATTTGTGCGGATCCATCTCTAATCCCCTTATCTACACAGGAGATCACTCCCGAAATGTCAGCAAAGGCTTCCTCATTCAACATGGAATAACTCTTGAGTTTGCGTCCCAAGGTTCCTACTGTCCAGTCCAGGAAACTAAAAACTTCAAATACCCTACAGATATTTTTAATTAGGTGGTCTAATTCTGATGCCGTAAACATGATCTTGGCCGAGTTGAAAGCCGATCTTCTCGCTAAGTCAATAAGCGCGGAGAAGTCTCCCTGGGCGGAGGCAGACACACCCAAAGAGAGAGCTTCTCTGGTTTCGTAACATAAATGTCTCCTTGTTGAAAGACAAGAAGGAGGGAAGCTGAAGTTAACTTTGCCTTGATGCCTCTTATCCTCAAGCCAAAGGTTAATTTCCTTCAACGTTTTCCGAGCCGAAAAGGACAGTACTAGTTTGGGTAATTTCCTGGAGTCTTCCTGGCTGTCTCTCATGTAAGAAGACACCTGCGACGTGGGAGTCACTGGCAAGAACGAATCCGAAAATTTTTTTACGATGTAAAAAAGCAAGGCTTTGTAGACAGTGAGAGAAGACTCTTTATCCTCCTCTTCTCCTTTCTCTTCTTCTTCAGCTGAAGGAATAGATGATAAAGTCTCTATAGGTTGGATTGGGGGTGCCGCAAATTGAATAAAGCCCAAAATGCTGTCTAACTTATTCTGGATGGCTGACAGAGAAGGATCGGGGGCAACCATCATCTGAGGTCCTGTCGGTAAGCCCGAAGCTGAAATTGATGACATAGACTGTCTGAGCGCTTCATACTGGTCCCTCTGTGCGCTTGGTTGCATGTATACCTGAGGATGCTCGGGCGCTCTTGGACACTCGGGGCGCTCTTGGACACTCGGGAGCTAGCGGACATTCGAGCACTAATGGACGCTCGGTAGCAACTGTATTCCTGGGTGCCAATGGACGCTCGGGAGCCAAAGGTTGCTCTAGTGTCACTGCGGAAGTTTCGGGCGGCAAAGGCTGCTCTGGCGTGCGGGGAAACCAAATGGGCGCTCGGGGAGTCGGTGGGTTCTCATACTCCGAACGCTGAACCTGTATCCCAGGAGTCTCGTGAATTACACGAGAGACTGGTGGGAGCCTTACCTGTCCTTCAGCATTAGAGGTGCTGATGACATCTCCGGAAGTTTACTCTTCCCCGTACTCTTCACCTCCGAAAGTCTGCCAGAAGAAGACTTTCTTGATGACGACTTAGACATAGAGGAAGCGATTCTCTCACTACGACGTCCCTCTCCTGCCATATCCTGAGAGAATCTCTCTGAAGAGTCCAAAAAACTACACGAAGGCAGTTCTTTTTGGAAAGGGCTAGCCTTTTTACAGGGGACTGGAGAGGGAGACAACTTACAAGCCCTCCTTTTCAATGGACGGGACTCATCATGGAATCGCCACTGGCGCCTGGGAGAGGACTCCCAGGAGCTGGAAGCACTAGATGGAAGCTGTACTCCTTTAGAGACGCCTTTCAAATGGTGCTCTGTTGCGATCTGAGGAGGCGACTGCTCGTGGGCAGACCCCACTGTCCTCCATTGGGCTACCAGTATGCCTCCTCCCAGGTTCTGGGGAGTTTGACAGGGACCTTTGCCTAGGAGAATCAGTGGGCCGAACAGCCACCTCCTCCACAACACTTGCACTTCCACTCACTTCACCACTTACCTTGTCCGTTAGGGTTTTCACGGACACTCCTAATTTCTCCATTGCTTGGAGCATGATAAAAAATTTCTGATCTACTCTTGGCTCTAAATTGGCCACAGCATTGGGTACGGGTGTGAGAGAGCCAAGATTAGGACTGGGAATGACAGGTGGTGGGGAAGGTTCAGAAGGAGACAAATTATCATTAGACAATTCCTGACTAACTAAGCTTTTTGCTTTAGCTCTAGAAGCCGCTTTTCTCTTTTTATCTCTCTCTAACTTGTTCGTGTAACTAGTCAAGATCTTCCAAGTTCTTTGATCCCAATTAATACATTCTCCACATGTTTGACCTGGTGTACAAGTCTGTCCCCTACAACCTGTGCAAACTGAATATGGATCATTACAAACTTTAGCGATCCTAGTATTGCAGCCTTTACTGCAATAACTAATCCCAGATGTACTAGTGTCTGACATTATGTAGACCAATTCAAAACTAGTGAATTTCGGTGCAAAAATATTTAAGACTATTTGAATTCCTAAATAGCTAATCACCGAAAACAAAAGCTACCAATATTTCGAGAGTACTTCACCAAATAACTCCAACAATGAGAGACGGTAAAGAATTCCAAAAATTCTGCTGACTACTGAAACTGTGTTGACAGTATCAGCCGGTAGAAACAACTGATTTTCGTACGGTGCTGGTTCCTCACTCTCCCGATAGTGGGTGGGGGGTATCACCTGACCAAAACAAACTAGCGCTACCGCAAATTTCAAAAATTCTAGCTGCCGACGGTTTTAGAAACTATAGCTATGTCACTACTTGGTAAGTTGCATACATAAAACTTCGTTATTAACAATAAGATAATCTTCTGGCGGCAAGCTGGAAACTGGTTTAAAAAAATCAAAGATTGTAAAAACAAGGAATCTGTGGCAACTCATGCATATACGGGGCAGCTGTTGGTCACTGACCAGGCTCAGAACTTCGTGATGCACCAGTCTTTCTTCAACCACTTTGGAGAGTGGTGTATCCCCTCGCTCTCCTTTTCCTAGTCAGTTTTTTATTTGTGGCCTGCACTTTGTTTCATTTTATTCAGCCCAGAAGTTATGCGGACGTCAACATTTTTTTAGACAAGTCTTCCTTGTTTGCCATACTGACCTTCCTTGGTCAGTATGGCAGTAGATGCAGTAGATGCTTCTTTTCCTCTGCATCGTCACTGCCCCTTCAGGGAGACAGCCCACTTACTTTAGTTTAGTATCTTACTTTTGTTTTATTAAGGTAATTTGGAAACATTTGTATTGACATTGTTAAACGCAAAAATCTATCCAACTCAATGTTACTAACTCGCTGTTCTAGAAGACTGCCGCAGGTCCAATCATTCACGGCCTACATTCCTTGTGATGACGTCATGGCATGTCACGTGACGTACCACGTGATACATGCGCACAGATTGTATAACGAATATACATATACAAAATTAAATCTTTTATTTAGCTGCATTCTTACGTTATATGCAGAAACACTAACACTCTCCCCCTTCTTTCTTTGTCTTGGAAGGAGAGTTTTAACTGCTGTCGTCTCCATTCATTCTCTGCTGACCGCAGCACGTAGCTGCTCGTCGACGCCCCTCTCTTTGTCAGACAATCAGCAAGTTGCTGTGATGTATCTACCCAGACCACTTCCGTAATTTCACCACGTTCTAGCATGTCTCGCAAAACAGCTATGTCAATTCTCAATCTCTTATCTTCCACATTCTTGTAGGAATGAAGACGTCAATGAGGCTTTTATTGTCAACGAAACATTTTATTTTCATGCTCCTACATCCAGAAATTCGCACAGAATTCTAGCCAGTATACTGCAGTCTCTGCACATTCCAAAAGCGCCATTGTTTCAGCTGATAGGGTGGACTTGACCACTCTTCTAATTTTTCTTGTTTGCCAGAATACTGGACATCTCTCCATATCATTATCCCGTAAGAAAATCACGAATCCTCCTTGTGATCCATTTCCTTTTAAGTTGGCAAACGAGGCATCGGAAAAACACTCGAGGTGACACTCTTCAAGATTCCTCATCCTTGGCATATACAATTTAACATTATCAGTCTTTACTCTCTCTATGACTTTGTTGAGTCGCATTAATCTGACACTGTTGCATTGCAACGTAACCCACTTAACTCACACACGTCAAATGAAATGTCAGGTCTGGTGTGAGTAGCAATCCAGCTTAACTGTCCAATCATAGCTCTATACTCTGATTTCTCCGAGTCAGACAGCTCTGCAGACTTCACCGCAGCCCGTTGTCTACTCACAGGTATTGGTTTCAAGGTCATTGCATACTGAAACTGGTCAAGAGCTATGCTGCCATTCTTGTTTGATACAACATTTATCCAACGTACTGAAGGCCTTAGTCTCTGAGCTCCCTATGGTGAATGTCTCTCTCAACTGATCAATCACTTGTCGCTTAAACTCTGGTGTTCCTGCCCACAAAAAATCATCGACATGAATGCACACCACTCCTTCAGCTTTGCCGTCACGTAACCAAAACAGCGCCGGATCAAGTGTACACACTTTAGCTCCCAGATTTAGCAGCAGATTTTTAACACTCAAATACCACTGTCGAGTGGCATCACACAAGCCGTAAACAGTCTTCTTTAACCTCCACAGCTTACCTTCATCAAACTCTGGTGGAGGATGCAGGTGTACAATTCTTTCAATCTTGTCCCCCTGCAGGTATGCTGCTTTTATATCCATTGTGTGGCAGTCCCAGTGACGTGTAGCGGCCAGTGACAAAGCCAAACGGGCAGCCGCCTCCTTGGAGCACAGTAGGAGAATCTTTTTTCAAATCTGTGCTGTCTTCTTCAAAACCTCTCGCAACTAAACGAGCTTTCACCACTGGTTTTCCCCCTTTTAATTTTTCAGTAATAACCCATCGAACTGATAGTGCATCTTGTCCATCATTATTCACCTCTTCATAGACATCATTATCCTTCCAGTTCTGAATTTCTGTTTCCTAGGCACTTAAGACTTGATCCGAATTAAATAGAACCATCAACTCAGTGTTGTCATCAACAATCTCTAAATCACTAAAATCTTTACTCAAATCCGCCCAAGAGATACTTCCATCATAGTCCCACTTTAAATTATAACAGTTCTTGTATTTTCCAGTAGCTTTACCGGCTCGACTGACAATTTTACCCGACCTGAATTCACCACTTTCAACGTGTATACCTCTTACCCTTTCACCAACTGAAAGCCTTGATGTATTCTTTGATGCTGCTTCTGTCGCTATTTCTATATTTTCACTCTGCATATTCAGATGCATCCACCTCTTCGATCTCCACTTCTGCGGACTTATTCACGAGACTCTTTCATCCTCAGAGTCTTCCTCACACAACTCATGGTTGTAACAAAGTGACGCTTGTTTTCTTTCCTCTTGCACTGTCTCTGGAGCAACGCTACACATATCTTTCACTATTGGGCTGTTAGCGGGAGGATGCGCTAACCTACACTCGTGTACTCTTACGTAAACACCACCGTGTCGCACAAAACTTGCTTCCCATCCTTGCCAATAACGATACCCGGGCCATGCCATTCAGGGCTGTCATTTCTTTTATAAAATACTTCATCACCATTTCGAGTTCATTGACATCACTTGCACGTATGTTGTGTCGCAAAGCTCTCCTCAAACGTTCACTTGATTCTGATTTGATGAACTCCTGTCTAGCCAAGTGTAATGCATTTAAATTGTCTCTCACAATTTCTGATGTACTAAATTCTAAAGCTGGTGGGTTATTCGTGTACACACTGGGTAATCCAGGATTATGACCGAAAACAAGCTGGTTGAGTGCGAACCCTGAGTGATTGGATAACGCATTTCTTGCAGATATTGCCCATGCCAAAGCCACTTCCATAATTTTCCTGACAGTGTCGCCAATCACAGCATTCTGTCGCTCGCACATTCCATTGCTCCATGGACTCTCTGCAGAGGTTGTCATCACCTTGATGTTAAATGTTTCTCCTAGCACCCTCATATCATCATTATTGAATTCACAGCCATTGTCTGTTAGAATTTTTGCGGTGCACCAAAAATACTAATCCACTTTTTTAAATAACTCACTCACAATGGTTGTTCCACGCTTGTCACTAATGACTGTGGCAGCACAGTACCTGGTTGCCATGTCTATGATCACCAACAAATATTTCTTTCCCCAAATCTTTAAATCCATTGCAATAGCTTCATTAAACTTACTCGCCATGGGATGCACACAACAGGACGTGGTCTGGCCTTCTTTAGCTTGTGACACACTTCACACTCTATGTTTACTTTTTCAATGGCTTTTTTAATTTCCAAATTATTAATGCCAGCATCTTTCACAAGTTTAATTAACCTTGAAGCTGTAGGATGGCCAAACTGTTTGTGTAGTTTCAAAGCAGTCCTTCTCACATCGCTTCCCCACAGTGTTGCCAGCGCTATGGTTTGGCAACACTCTCCTAGTCAAGCTGACACCGGCATTAAATAATGACCCGATGACGATGTCTTCAAATCAATCAATTTCCCACACACGTTTACCTGATCTGTTCCAAAGTTTATGATCATTTTAGCCTTCTTCATTGAGCGTTTACTCAACAATATGGTATGTTACAACTCACCACGTCTGTAGTTACGGTAGCGCTGATTCCGCCAATAGAGCAAGGAAGACAAACACGTTTGATGGAAGACACTGTATTACCACTTGCAAACGTGAATGTGGATGATGATTCCTTTTCCACAATCTTTTTACGTTCATAATCGCTTAAACCACAAACAAAATTACTCAACCAGTCAACTCCACACACCGTAGTTGAGCAACCTGAGTCCAATAACGCACATCCCTTGGCCTCATCTACAAGCTTATTAAGTTTTTCCTTCCTTATCGCCATTTCCTGTGTACCCAACCAAACAGGGACAAGTGAACACTTTCACTGTTTGCTTCCGAAGATTTTTCACCTTTTTCGTTGCCTTCCGAACCTCCGGAATTTTCGTACGCATCTGGACAGTAACGAGCCCAATGGAATCGGGAATCACATATTCACACCTTGACACCTTGCCATCTGGACCAATTGGGTTTTGTTTCCTCCATGATTGTCCTCTTGCTGAATGTGACCATCCTCCACGGCCTCTCACTGCACCACCCTCACCACGTTGTCTGGCTCTTCCACGCTGGTACCCCCTAACATACAGAGCACTCTCTGGTGTTTCTGCACTGCCACCCTCGTCCTTAGTCATGAGACCGGCTCACTCTTTATCTCAGTGACTGGTTTTGTTAATTCCTGCACACCCTTACTATCTTTTTCTCCGATGTTGCCAGAAAACACTCTGTTTAACGTAGATTTCATATTATCATACGATACCTCTGCGATTGCTGACATCACTAGTTGCTGCTCACTGTCACTTAAACCACATGATGCAAGAAGCATAAACGCCATTACGGGATCAGGTAGTTCCATTTCTTGTTTCTTGAACTTAAAGTATGTGTGCTCAAACTCAGAAACGAACTTCCTTATTTCCGTAATTCTCTGATCTTCTGAGATTATACAACTCTTGAAAGGCCGTAAACTGCCGACGCCCTTTTGTTCAGCAAGAAACAAACTGTCAAGTTTTTCTATGATAGTGTTTCACACCATTTTCTTTTTTTAGATCGCTTGTCTCCAGTTCCGAGGTTGCCACTCTGGCGCGCCCTTCCAAGGACAGTGTATAGTTAGTGCTTGTTTGCTCTTCGGCAGTTTCGGTCAGTTCACACCATATGTCTATGTCCTTCTTCCAGCTTTCATATGCACTTTCATCACTGAACTTAGGTGGCCACTTGCTTGACGCCATTATGATCTCTCCAACCACGCTCTTGCTACCAGTTGTTAAACGCAAAATCTATCCAACTCAATGTTACTAACTCGCTGTTCCTAGAAGACTGCAGCAGGTCCAATCATTCACGGCCTACATTCCTTGTGATGACGTCATGGCATGTCACGTGACGTACCACGTGATACATGCGCACAGATTGTATAACGAATATACATATACAAAATTAAATCTTTTATTTAGCTGCATATCTTACGTTATATGCAGAAACACTAACAGACATTAATGTTTTTATGTATCTTTTTCTCTTCTCACACGTCTGGGAACTTTGTAATGTTTTAGTCTTTCAGAACGTGTGTGTTTCGGGATGTTCGAGACGTAGGGGTTCATGTTGAATACAAGTTTTTTCCACACTTCTTCAACACAAATTTTAATGGTGTATGATTGCGATCTTCCCTTCTACCGCCAGACCAGGTGTTGCCGCCAAAGACAGAAGGAAACAAACGAGGATTGTCAGCTAGGTCATTCCAATATTCTATCAGTGGGACATGCTGATCACCTGTACAAACTATATTTAAACGCTACCTGCGAAATTTTGAATCTAAGCTGTCATTCGAGTGGAAACTATAACTATATAATTACTTGGTAAGTTACTTACTCAAAAATGTCAAATTTATAAAAACAACTTAGTTAACTATATTCAGCAAACAAATTCCTAGCTCAGTCTATGCACCACAAGATGAATCTTTAATCTTATTTAGAAAATAAATGAATGTCACATTCATCCCACAATATAAAGACGTCCTTCAAATGAAAAATTTCAAAGATGTTAACATATTAAAATATGCAATCTCACAGGACTAACACACATCCAGCAAATCACCCTTGTTTGCAACTGCCAAAAAATACAGGAAAACTTGTATGAAAGATTTTGGCCCATAATGTAAGCAACCACAGGGAGTGTACTTAATGGTGAGCCTTTGCAACGTGTACTATAAGCTTTTGAACCCTGGTAAAATTTTCTTGGCTGCCCTGATGAAGTTTGGTACGATTGTCTATTTCTAAACAATCATAGAAAAAAAAATGATATTGTTAAGATACAATAAAGTTTTATACATACTTACCTGGCAGATATATACTTAGCTATAGACTCCGTCGTCCGACAGAATTAAAAAAAACAAAAACTCGCGGCACACGCTACCGGTAGGTCAGGTGATCTACCATTCCCGCCGCTGGGTGGCGGACCCAACCATTCCCGTTTTCTGAGCCAGATTTTCTCTTACACCTGTCTCCTGAGGGGAGGCTGGGTGGGCCCTTAATCGTATATATCTGCAGGTAAGTATGTATAAAACTTTATTGTATCTTAACAATATCATTTTTATACATGCGACTTACCAGGCAGATATATACTTAGCTGATTGACACCCTTGGTGGAGGGCGAGAGACAGCTATATATATAAACAAAATTCTAATAACGGGAAACAACAATTGTTGTAGGATATCAATCCTTGGTTCTTTTACCTGTTTGGGCTGAAGACTTCATGATTACTGTCATTTTAGTCTGCCTGCCTCAAGAGCTTCAGTGAGGTAAACCGACCTATGATGACCGAACAGCCCTTCTGGATCATGTCAATGGGGGCTAGCCGCTTACGCGACAGAACCTGCATGGATCGTACCAATGGGGCTTACCCGCTTACATGGCAGAGCCTGACCTGTATCTTATCAATGGGGGCTAGCCCTCTTACATGACAGAGCTTTAGGCTTTACATAATGCACAACGAGGAGACCAAAAGTTAATCCCGACCACCTGACCTTCCTAACCATGTTAAATCTAAGAACTGAAAAGGGTTCTTCCTATACCCTCTTTCAGTCAACCATAAAAACCAAACACCATAATGTTAAAATTACATAACCTAACTAATTAGGATTAACCTCAGCTCCTCCTCCCAGCACTAAATCCGCGGACACATATGCTCCCAGTGAAAAGCACTTCTCATAAGTAACTCTCACATCCTTTAGATAGTGAGAGGCGAACACTGAGTTACACTTCCAATACGTGGATTCAATTAGATTTTGAAGGGACCACATTTTATGAGAAAAGCCATTGAGGTTGCTATGGCCCTCACTTCGTGTGCTTTTACCCTGAGGAGTTTAAATTGTTCTTCACCACATTTAAGATGCGCTTCCTTAATAACGTCTTTAATGAAAAACGTAAGGGCGTTTTTTGATATTGGTCTTGTAGGATCCTTGACCGAACACCAAAGACTTTCCTGCGTACCTCCCAAAAGAGACTTTCTTTGTAAATAAAATTTTAGCGCTCTTACTGGACAAAGGGTCTTCTCCTTTTCTTCCCCCGTAAGAGAAGAGAGTGCCTTCACTTCGAAGCTTCTAGGCCACGGTTTTGATGGGTTTTCGTTCTTGGCTAAGAAGAGAGGCTTAAAAGAGCAAATTGCAGCAGCCTCCTTCTTAAACCCCACTCTGCCCTCTAACGCTTGAAGTTCACTCACCCTTTTTGCCGTGGCTAAGGCGAACAGGAATAGAGATTTCCTCGTCAAATCCCTAAAAGAAGAATTATTGGAAGGTACGAATCTTTCAGACATCAAATAATGCAGCACTATATCCAAGTTCCAACTGGGATTTTTATTATTCTGACTTTTTGAGGTCTCGAAAGACCTAATAAGGTCATGTAGATCCTTATTGTCGACACCTCCAGACCCCTATGCCTAAACACCGAGGCCAGCATACTTCTATACCCCTTGATCGTAGATACCGCTAGGCCACACTTTCTTCTAAGGTAAAGAAGAAAATTTGCAATGTCGGTTATAGAGGTACTGGAAGAGGATAGCTCATGCGTCCTGCACCATCTTCTAAACATTCACTTCCCGACTGTACAACCCTAATGTGGAATGGTAACCCACCCGTAAAAATGGGTGGATGGTCTCCTGGCTCTTGCGATTGCTTTTGAAGCTTCGCGAGAAAACCCCCTCGCTCTAACGAGTCCTTCGATAGTCTGAAGGCAGTCAGACTTAGAGCGGGGAGGTTTTTGTGATACCTGTCGAAGTGGGGTTGTTTGAGAAGATCGCTCCTTAGTGGGAGCGATCTGGGAAGATCCACTATCCACTCCAGCAACTCTGTCACCCAATCTAGGGCTGGCCAAAAGGGAGCGATCAAAGTTAATTTCGTTCCCTCTGAGGAGGCAAACTTTCTTATTACTTCCCCTACCAGTTTGAAGGGGGAAAAGCGTACCCGTCTATTCCCTTCCAATCCATGAGGAGACCGTCTATCGCTATTGCTCTTGGATCCGCGATGGGGGAGCAATAATTCTCCAACCTCTTGTTCCAGTTGGTTGCGAACAAGTCTACGTTCGGCCTTCCCCATAACCCCCATAACTGATTGCACACTTGAGGGTGGAGAGTCCATTCGGTGGGGAGCACTTGGTCTCTTCTGCTTAGCAGATCCGCTCGAACATTTCTCTCTCCCTGAATAAATCTCGTTAGAAGAGAGATCTGCTTCTCTTGCGCCCAAAGCAACAACTCCCTCGCTGTCCTCGTAAAGGGAGAATGAATGAGTTCCCCCTTGCTTCCTGATATATTGCTAGGGCTTGGTCAGTGTTGTCTGAATTGGACCACTGAATGATCGATCCTAATATCTGTTTCTTGAAAGTGCAAGAGAGCTAGGTGAATGCTTTCAGTTCCTTTTTGTTTTATGTGCCAGGACACCTGAGCTCCTTCCCAGGTTCCCGACACTTCTTGCGAATCCAACGTTGCTCCCCACCCTACGTCCGATGCGTCTGCAAACAACGCTCGGAGAGGGCTCTTTATGTGCAAGGATATTCCTTGACCGAGTTTCTTCGGGTCTAACCACCACCGAAGATCTTGTTTGACCTTGTCCGTTATCCTGAATGACTCTTCGAGGTCCTGGGAACTTTGATCCCAGTTCTCCTTCAGATAATACTGAAGGGGTCTTAGGTGCAGTCTCCCTAGGGAAACGAACTGCTCCAACGAGGAAATGGTTCCCAGCAAACTCATCCACTCCCTCGCGGAACAATGTTCTTTCCCTAGAAATCCTGACACCTTTGTAAGGCAGCGCTCTATTCTCTCTGTTGACGGAGACGCTAGAAAACCCCGAGAATCCATCCGAATCCCCAGATAAACTATGTTCTGCTGGGGATCCAGCTGGGACTTCTCGAGGTTGACTAGGAGTCCCAATGACTGCGTCCATCTTTAATGTTACCGAAAGGTCCTCCACACTGTTGCTTCGACTTTGCTCGTATTAGCCAGTCGTCCAAATACATCGAGATTCTGATCCCCTCTAAATGTAGCCAATGCGCCACATTCCTTAGGATACCCGTGAAGACTTGCGGGGCCGTCGAAAGTCCGAAGCAAAGCGCTCGAAATTGAAACACTCTTCCCTGTGACATGAATCTTAGGTATTTCCTTGATGCCGGATGAATTGGCACATGGAAATATGCATCTTGAAGGTCCAGGGATACCATCCAGTCCCCTGGACGAAGAGCAGAAAGTACAGAGGAAGAGGTCTCCATCGAGAACTTCTTCTTGATCACAAAGACGTTCAGCGCACTTACGTCCAAAACCGGCCTCCACCCGCCCGAGGCTTTGGTACAGGAATAGACGGTTGTAGAAACCTGGTGAATGGAGATCTTGAACCGGTTCTATTGCCCTTTTCTGCAACATAAGTTCTACTGCTTGCAGGAGAGCTTGACTCTTGACAGGATCGTTGTATCTCGCTGTTAACCTCCCTTGGAGTTCTTGTTAAGGAGGATATTCCCTGAAGGGGATGAGGTATCCTCTCTCGAGGATCGAGAGGGTCCAGCTGTCCGCCCCTCTCTTCGCCCAGACTCTGGCAAAGTTCGACAGTCTGGCGCCTACCGCTATCTGGAGGACTTCTTCTTCATTTTGCCTTCCCTGCAGGTCTCCTGGAAGGTCTTCCTCTGGTATCCGGTCTTCTACCTCTAAAAGGGGTTCTTGAGGAGGAAGAGGCTCCTCGAAAGGGCTGCTGAAGAGGTGCTTTATCCTTCTTTTGAAAAGGAACCGCAGGCTTGAACCTCTTTGCTGACTGTGTCAGTAAAATCCTGTGTGGCTCCAGCTAATGATTTTGCTACATCCCTCACCGTGTCCTGTGGGAAAAGGTGGTTCGAAAGTGGCGAATATAGCAAGGCCGACCTCTGTAGAGGAGATACTGACTTGGACAGGAAAGACCCATACACTGCTCTCTTTTTCAAAACTCCCGATCCAAAAAGAGCAGCCACTTCCACCAAACGTCCATCACCGCTCTGTCCAGACACGATAACACACTCGATAATTCTTCCATCGTGACAAATTCGGGATCTTGGGCTCTCTTCGCAAGGGCTCCCAAAGCCCAGTCCATAAAATTGAATACTTCGAGCGTCCTAAAGTCCCTTTAGTAGATGGTCCAGTTCACACATCCAGTAGCTTTTGCTGATAGTAGAGCGCGCCTCCTTGAAGAATCTACTAAGGAAGCGTAATCTGCGTCTGCCGATGAAGGCAGTCCTAAGCCCATAGGTTCCTGGGTATCGTACCATCTTCCAGGTTTACCCGTCAACTTTGAAGGAGGGCATGAAAAAAACAGTCTTGCCCGCCTCTCTTTTATTCTTAAGCCATTCTCCAAATCCTTTGAACGCTTTTTTCATACTAAGGGCTGGACGCATTTTTACAAATGAGGATGCTTTTGGAGACTTCGTGCTCGATAGCAAAGATCCTGGAGAGGGCGGATCCGCTGGGTTGAAGCTTATCTCCGAACTCCTGCACACACAACAAGGACAATCTCTTATAATCAGAGACTACTACATCCACAGGTAATTCTTCATCCGAGACTTCTTCTAAGTCTCCGGCTGTCGGGGATCCTTTCGGAGAAGAGCGGTTCTTAGTTGTCGAGGGACTTCTGTCAAACGAAGAAGAACGTCGTCCGTGTGACAAATCCTTGCTACTACAAGGCGCAATAGAGTTCTTAAACTCACGAGATCTTCTCTCAGCACCTGTTTCCTACCAGGTGAAGGGCTCCTACTCTCCGAAGAACTCATAAAATCCGAAGGGGTCTTACTCTGACCTAAGCTCGTACAAGGAGCCTGGCGCCTACTCGACTCCTGAACGCCTGCTCGACTCCTGGCGTCTGTTAGACTCCTGGCGCCTACCCGACTCCTGACGCCTGCTCGACTCCTGAAGGCCTGCTTGATTCCTGGCGCCTGCTTGACTCCTGGCGCTTGTCGTGACTCCTTGTAGGCTCTTGACGCCTCTCACAAGACTCCTGGCGTCTGTTAGGCTCTATACGCCTGTAATATTCTTGGCGCCTACTAGGCTCTGTCACTCTAATGTTTCTAACAAGCTCCTGCTTCTTAGGCTCTTGACGCCTATCCTGATCCTCAGAAGAGGAGTCCGACTCCTGACCTCTCCTAAGAGACGTAGGTGACCGCTTGCTCTGCGAGCGGCTACCGCTGGGAACTTTCTTCCTATAGATAGGAGAGGATCGTTTAAAGGGAGAACGAGAGAGTCTCTCCGGTGACGAGCGCCTGCTAGAGTGAGAAACTTCTCTCCTACCAGGATGAAGAAAATTTTGATCTCTTCACTGGAAGGGAGGAGTCTTTCCTTCGAGACGAATCCTTCTTTGTAGAGCGCCTACCAAGGAGGATATTTGCTCCTGTAGATTAAGCAGGAAAAGCTTTGTCGGATCTTGAGGCGCTGGTAGACGGTCTTCTCGCCCTCTTACTAGTCGAAGAAAAATCCTCTGGAAATCGCTCTGGGCTTGAATCAAAAGCGTCTCCTTTCGGCGCTACCCACACGATCTCTTCAGAGGACGAGACTTCGAAGCAGAGCTCCATCCACGCCTGGACGAGGAGGAGTCCGACGCAGAAAAACACTCTTCCAGGATGCCTTTTCTACGGCTATCCAAGGCAGCCTGGGTCGTTACTTCAGGGTCTGCCGAAGGGGACGCCTGATCGTTGGGGATGCTCCACATCCTCCCTGCGGCTTTTGACATTCCTCCTCCCCTGGTCCTGGGAGTTTGGAAGCGGTCTAGGCCTAGGAGCAATGCGGAGCCGATCAGAACGCCCCCTCCAACTGCACTGGGGTCACTGTATTCACTGACACTCTTACCTTGTGTTTCCATAGCTTTAAGCTGCTCCTGAAGCTCCCTGATCGAGGATCTCATTTTTTCCATTTCTGAAAATGAATCCTTAGATTCAACACAGGGAGAAGGGGCTGAGGTTATGGGAGAAACATCATCTAGTTTGTTAATTTCTGATTCAGGCTCAAAAGAACAAGATCTACTCGAGCTTCTAGCTGACGCTTTCCTAGCTCTATCCTTCTCTCTTTTCTTAATATAAGAAGCTAAATCCTTCCATCCTTGCTCCGAAAGCCCTTCACATTCAGCACAAGTTCTATCAAACGCACATTCAGACCCTCTACATTTACTACAAAGCGTATGAGGATCTACCTCTGCTTTAAACAACCTAGTTCTGCATTCTTCCCTTGCACAACCCTAAACTTAGGTGTTACTTTAACTTCAGCCATCTTAATAGAAAAAACCAAATCCAAGTCCTAATCCAGTCCAAAATAAGCGTATGCCAATCCCGAGAATAAACAAGAGTACTTCACCAAATGAGTCCAACCAATTCTCGGCAAATGAGCAGAATTTCAATCAGGAGAGACCAAACAACAGTTGTTGCCGGCCTCAGCGACAGAGAAAATCTGGCTCAGAAAACGGGAATGGTTGGGATTCCGCCACCCAGCGGCGGGAATGGTAGATCACCTGACCTACCGGTAGCGTGTGCCGCGAGTTTTGAATTCTGTCGGGACGACGGAGTCTATAGCTAAGTATATATCTGCCTGGTAAGTCGCATGTATAAAATCTTAATTTGAAATGGAATATAAAATTTAAGCCAAAGGCAATGGCCTGAATGGGGAATTTATAGTAATGAGGTTTTAAAGGTGTAACAGGAGGAAAACCTTACAGTTGCACTAGGCAAAAACTTTTGGGAGATGGCGGAAAGTAAGATAGAAGAGAATATGAATGGAGGTAAAGTAAAAGGGGCCAAAGGGATGCTGCAAAGAACCTTAAGTAATAGCTACACTGCACTGCATGAGGTGCACTGATAACACTACAATGTGAAAAGGAATAAAATACAACAACTTACATAGTTTTCACAGGTGGAATCTTTTCACTCATAGTTTTATGAATATCTACAGTATTCCTTGGCTTGAGAGCACCCTTATATGGAACATATGTAGTGGCAGGCTTCTTGTTTGATGATTTTGAATTCAATTCTTTTCCCTTCAGGCTGGATCCTGGTGTTTTGGCTGGATTACCAATACCAGTTGCTTTAACTTGAGCAGGAGTTGCTAAAGGTCCAAAACCTGCCAATTTGATAGTAATAAATTATTTTCATATTTCCATACACTAGTTAATGTGAAAAAGTCATGCATGGTAGGCTTTTGTACAAATTTGGCATTAATCTCATTAACAATTATAAAGTGTTAAACATATGAACTAAAACCCAATCTACACCCTCAAAAGCCTGAAGATAAACTTTAAATAATTTTGTAACCAACCCCATTAATCATACAAATCCAAATAATGGCTACATATATGCTCCTCTAGTCCATGTTCATTACATGCAATTTATATACACAATATTTAAGGGAAAATTTCCTAATACGTACTGAACTAGGAATAAAATTTGTCTGTTACTGAACTAAGAATAACTTGAAATTCTGCAAGCCATTCATAACAAAAGAAAAATAGTACTACATTACACAATAAACTTTTCTTATGCTATGCCTATCCTAAGCATGGCTGTAAAACATGAGGAAATCAATGATTACTATTGTAACTATAAAAAAAATCCATCAAACTGATCAAGAACTAAAATTTCATAACTCACAATCATTCCTTCAACATAAAAACTTATCAATACTACTGTAAGATGTCTGTTACTGAAGTACATGTAAGTAATACTATACTTGGGAGTTATAAGCTAAGAAACTTTTAACAAATAAATTGCAATCATTGTAAAGAAGCAAATCCTGAGGACTTGACATGTGAATGTGGCATGTGACTGGCTTTTGTTGTAGAAAAAAACTTTAGCTATCTAGATCTAGTTGAGTGTTAAATTAAGACAATCTTTATAAAGACAATAATTTATATCCTAACCCTGGAATGATTTTCAATAATAGCAGGTCAGTTACTGGGGTATTAAACTGATCTCCATGAGCTTTGTTATTGAAACATCAAAAATCTGAGTTATCTTAAGTGTATACTGTATGTATTTTTTCATTGTACTACATATAAGTACTCAATGGCTGTTCAGCAGAGGGACAATAAGCTTAAAAAGTGAAAGATAAAGAATAAAGCTATTAACCCAGT
Organism: Macrobrachium nipponense; assembly: GCF_015104395.2. Taxonomy (NCBI): domain Eukaryota; kingdom Metazoa; phylum Arthropoda; class Malacostraca; order Decapoda; family Palaemonidae; genus Macrobrachium; species Macrobrachium nipponense. Next base: position 66,810,812 of record NC_087218.1, on the reverse strand, counting down.
CTTTCAAAAGGTTAGCTGGATGATCCCATCCACAGTTTCAAAGTAGTAGGATAAAAAAAAAAAATAGTTGCAAAATAATCATAATTTAACAGAAATTACTAATAAGTTCCAAGCTATCTTACACACAAAACAAATTCATGTAAAATAATAACCCTTTAAAATGTAATACAGTATATATTTTTATTGCACAAAAACATATACGATACTAGTTCTTCCTTAAATTAAAGACATTAGGATATAAATAAACCCCATCATAAAATATAATTATGATGCATGTTTTCTAAATTGTGATTTTGTTGATAATCTAGCAACTTTTGAGTTCCTCACTTGTTAAAACATCTTAATGACCTTTAACTAATATTTTTTTCTATTTAATCTATCATATAAACAAATTCTTCCCTGTTGACTTCCCAAGCTACCCAAAGAATTCCATGGTGTTTCAATTACAGGGATGCCTTTGATGTCATCTATAACTTCACTTCATAAAAGTTTCAAACATACAGACATTTCTGGTTGGATTGAATTCATTCACTGCAATTTTAAAAACTTTACTTCATCTGCAATAATGAATCACTTCTAACATTATATGATACTCAGGTCAGGACTGGCACTGATGGCTCTTTGGATGTAATCAAACAGTACCCTTTATCCTTCTGATTAACAGAACCAAAGCCCTGTCGGATAATGGCAAAGTCTGGATGAAGACTAGTAAAAAAAAATCTATGGGCAATTCTGTACCTTCCTAACATTACCTTGTCAATATATTGTATAACTGTAAGTACTAAATATACTTATAAACAACCACCAACACTCTTTAAACTGAATACTTTATGCAAAAAGCAATAATATATCTACCTTTTCCCCAATATCTGTAACAAAATATACTACATTAACACTGAAAAGAAATTTTACTTTTTCTTTTTCTCTATCGTAAGTGATACAGTTTCATAGGTAGACAGCCCACCTGTATTTACCCAAACCCAAACATGGTTTCATCACCAATCACACACACATTTTGCATCTTGTGTATGGTAATAATGGATAAGAAAGTTACTGTATAAAAATACAGCATCTTTCTTATCAGTTATTGCCATAATGTATTCCATACACAAGATACAAAATGTGTATCTGAACTACGTATTGGCCTAAGCTGGGTGTTACACTTTCAGTATCTATTTGCACAAGTTAAATAAGCTTTTACAACTGCTTTAAGCAGGTAATGGTAATGAAACTGATATTTTACATAATTATTTATGCTGTGTTATTATATTACCATCATAATATAAAAAACTGATCTTCTGCATATGCATTTATGTAGGCTAGGCTAATGTTTATGTTCTCAGAAACAGCTGATTGAGGCCTACTACTAATAAAATAATTAGGAGAAGAATTCTTTAGTTGCTAAAGTATGTTAAACTAACATACTTTATATACATACAGTTAAAATAACACACTTTGTCAAAATAAAATCCCTTCAAATTGCAAAGCAGCTGTTTCCCAATTTGTTTATGTTATACAGAATGCTATTTATGTCAGTTTTTGGGTAAGTGGTGCTCATGAAATATTAAGTGGTCGTTAATCACAAGAGATAGTGATGAGCTGTTACATAAGCTATAAGGTTTGGTACTAATCTTGTTTGGAAACCTAAATGAAATTCACTCTATTTGCATAGCATAATAATTATGATCTACCATAAATGAAATTCACTCCAAAAGCATACCCCAGTAGGCAAAGGCTATATCTATTATTTTAGTTTCATTTATTTAACAATCATTAATGAGGAAAAGAGGTTAGCCTAATGTTATTTGGGCTGTTGAAAAAGCAACTCACATGATACATAAAAAATGCAATGAAATCATGTTCAGGGGACAAAATTTTAAGAGTATACACAGCATATTTACTTTTGCTTTACCCTATCATGGAAACTGTGTTTGTGTAAAAATTAAATTTTTATATAGTAATTAAATAAAGCTTCATACAGTGGACCCCCCCTATTCGCGGGGGATGCGTACCAGACACCCCACGAATAGTTAAAACCTGTGACTACTTAGAACCCCTCTAAAAACTCATATAACTGCCTATCTTGAAAACTCCAATACCAAATGTATACCTTAAATAACATCCTACTTCAAATATACCTTAAATTACTATCCTATCACTGTATTAGTCTTTGAGATTATATATTTACATATTTTCAAAGCCATCTTAAACATTTTACCATTGAAAACATGTATATGTACAGCCAATAACGCAGAGAGAGAGAGAGAGAGAGAGAGAGAGTGTGAGAGAGAGAGAGAAGAGAAGAGAGATAGAGAGAGAGAGAGAGAGAGAGATAGAGAGGAGAGAGAAGGAGAGTAGAGAGGAGAGAGAGAGAATTTTGTAATTAGAGTTATATTATTATTATTATTATTTGAAAATATTAATTGACATATTATATGTTACATGTACCATAAAAATTCTCTCATCTCAGTGAGAGAGAGAGAGAGAGAGAGAGAGAGAGAGAGAGAGAGAGAGAGAGAGAGAGAGAGAGAGAGAGAGAGAGAATTGATTATTTTTATTATATGATATTTAATCATATTAATCCTTAAACGCCGGTTGGACGTATTAACCGTCAACGAAAATTGTCTGTTGGGTGCCGAATTGACATACGAAACGTCGACGCAAAAATGTTTTTTTTTTTTTTTTTTATTTGCGGAAAAAATAGTTATAGGCCTACTTGGCAAAATTTTGAATCACACACCTTGAGGGATGCTAGGCATTTACGGATCAAGCTGTTGTTTTGTTTACAATCGTTACCCAGGCGCACAAGCGTGAATTTCTTTCTTCTCACAATAAAAAACCATCAGCGACACATCTCAGAAATTATTTAGTCACTTTGACATAATTTTTGCACCATTTTATATTAGCCGTTACATAGTTTTATATATGAAAATGTGCGCAATTTCATGTAGAATACAACAAAAAACAATCCATGGTTCTCGCTTTTATCAGTTTTGAAATATTTTCATATAAATAACGATAACTGCCTAAATTTCAACCTTCGGTCAACTTTGACTCTACCGAAATGATCAAAAAATGCAATTGTAATAAGCTAAAACTCTTATATTCTAGTAATATTCAATCATTTTCCTTCATTTTACAACAAATTGGAAGTTTCTAGCACAATATTTCGATTTATGGTGAATTTATGAAAAAATCTTTTTCCTTATGTCTGCACGTAACTCTTCCGAAAAAATCAGACTTTTGTCCAATTGTCGTAATGTTTGCACCGTTTTATATTAGCAATTACATAAAGTTTTATACATGAAAATGTGTGCAATTTCATGTAGAATACAACCAAAAACAACCCATGGTTGTAGCTTTTATCAGTTTTGAAATATTTTCATATAAATAACGATAAGTCCCAAAATATCAACCTTCGAACAACTTCACCGAAATGTCGAAAAACGCAATTGTAAGCTAAAACTCTTACATTCTAGTAATACTCAATCATTTACCTTCATTTTTTAACAAATTGGTAGTCTCTAGACAATATCGATTTATGGTGAATTTTAGAAAACTTTTTCCTACGTCTGTGCGGTAACTGCCGAAAAAATCAGACATTTTTTAGTCCAAATGTCGTAATGTTTGCACAGTTTTATATTAGCCGTTACATAAAGTTTTATATATGAAAATGTGCGCAATTTCATGTAGAATACAACAAAAAACAACCCATGGTTGTAGCTTTTAACACTTTTGAAATATTTTCATATAAATCGATGTCCCAAAATATCAACCTTCGAACAACTTTGACTCCACCGAAATGGTCGAAAAACGCAATTGTGAGCTAAAACTCTTACATTCTAGTAATATAAATCCATTTACCATTACTTTGCAACAAACTGGAAGTCTCTAGCATAATATTTTGATTTATGGTGAATTTATGAAAAAAACTTTTTCAACTCGACCGAAATGGTCGAAAACTGCAATTGTAAGCTACAACACTTACAGTCTAGTAATATTCAATCAATTACCTTCATTTGGCAACAAACGGGAAGTCTCTAGCACAATATTTGGATTTATGGTGAATTTTTTAAAACAACTTTTTTTTAAGTCCGCACGTTACGAATTCATGCATCATATTGTGATAATATTTTTTCTGTGTTGCTTTGATCCTTTTACAATTTGTCATATACCAAAATCATCGCAATTTAGTGTACAATACAACAAAAAATAATTAACTCATTAGCTTTAAACTTAAGTTTTGCTCACAGCGCAATTTTGTATACAATTATATATGACAATTTTTTTATGCGGTCATATATTCCAATATTTATACTATATGATAATGATATTTTTTTTTCATTTCTGATGGTTGCATACTATACTTCAGGCAATGACAAAAAAAGGAGCCAAAAATGAACTCTTAACCCTTTAACGCCTAAGGGGGGGGGGGAAGGGGTATAATAAAAATCGTCTCCAGTGTGCCAAGGGGGTCTCGGAGTGAGCGCCAAAGCGGAAAAAATATGTTTTTCAAAAATCACAGTGCACTTAGTTTTCAAGATTAAGAGTTCATTTTTGGCTCCTTTTTTTGTCATTGCCTGAAGTTTAGTATGCAACCATCAGAAATGAAAAAAATATCATTATCATATAATTTCATATATAATTGTATTCAAATCGAGCTATGAGCAAAACGGTTAAAGCTAACTAGTTAATTTTTTTTTCGTTGTATTGTACACTAAATTGCAATAATTTTGGTATATAACACATTGTAAAACGATCAAAGCAACACAGAGAAAATATTATCACAAAATGATGCATGAATTCGTAACGCGCGCGGGGACTGAATCTTTTTTTTTTTTTGAAAATTTTTTTTTTTTTTTTCAAAATTTCACCATAAATCTAAATATTATTCTAGAGACTTCCAATTTGTTTCAAAATGAAGATAAATGATTGAATATTAATATACAGTAAGATTTTTAGCTTACAATTGTAGTTTTTGACCATTTCGGACGAGTTAAAGTTGACCGAATGTCTAATTATTTTTATACATATATTTTTTTATATGCAAATATTTTGAAAATGAGAAAAGCTACAACCTTCAATTATTTTTTGTTGTATTCTACATGAAATTGCACACATTTTCATATATAAAACTCTATGAAACGCTAATATGAAATGGAGAAATATTATGATAATGCGACGTACGCATTTCGGAGATTTGCTGCGGAGAATCCGAGCGCGGGAGGAAGGAAAGTTTTTTTTAAATTCACCATAAATCTAAATATGTGCTAGACTTCAAATTTGTTTCAAAATGAAGATAAATGACTAAATATTACTAGACTGTAAGAGTTTTACCTTACAATTGCGTTTTTCTACCATTTTGGTAGAGTCAAAGTTGACCGAACGTGGTTTTTTTTTCTATTTATCATGATTTATATGCAAATATTTCGAAAATGAGAAAAGCTACAACCTTCAATTATTTATTGTTGTATTCTACATGAAATTGCACACAGTTTCATATATAAAACTTTATGTAACGGCTAATTTAAAATGGTGTAAACATTACGCCAATCGCACGTATGATTTTTTCGGAAGTTACTGCGCGGACATAAGGAAAATGCTTTTTTTTTTTTTCATAAATTCCCCATAAATCGAAATATTGTGCTAGAGACTTCCAATTTGTTGCAAAATGAAGGCAAATGATTGAGTATTACTAGAATATAAGAGTTTTAGCTTACAATTGTGTTTTTCGACCATTTCAGTAGAGTCAAAGTTGACCGAAGGTTGAAATTTTGGCACTTATCTTATTTATATGAAAATATATCAAAACTGATACAAGTTACAACCTGGGTTGTTTTTAGTTGTATTGTGCATGAAATTGAGCACATTTCATATATAAAACTTTATGTAACGGCTACTTTAAAATGTGCAAACATTACAACAATTGCATGAGATTTTTTCGGAGAGTTACCGCGCGGACGTAAGGAAAAAGTTTTTTTCATAAATTCACCATAAATCGAAATATTGTGCTAGAGACTTCCAATATGTTGCAAAATGAAGGTAAATGATTGAATATTACTAGAATATAAGAGTTTTAGCTTACAATTGCGTTTTTCGACCATTCAGTAGAGTCAAAGTTGACCGAAGGTTGAAATTTTGGCACTTATTGTTATGTATATGAAAATATTTCAAAACTGATAAAAGCTACAATCATGAGTATTTTTTAGTTGTATTCTACATGAAATTGCACACATTTTCATATATAATACTTCATGTAACGGCTAATTAAAAATGGTGCAAAAATTATGCCAAAGTGACGAAATAATTTCTGAGATGTGTCACTGATACTTTTTAGTGCGATAAGAAAGAAATTCGTGCTTGCGCGCCTGCGTAACAATTGTAAACAAAACAACACCTTGATCCGTGAACTCCCAGCATCCCCCAAGGCGCCTGATTCAAAAGTTTTCGGCTGGTAGGCCTATAAGTATTTTTCCGCGAATTTTTAAAGAAAACTTTTGTATGTAGACGTAAATTACGTCTGGTCGGAGCCCAAGAGACAAAAAATGTCGACGTAAAATACGTCCATTAGGAGCTTTAAGGGTTAATCTTGAATATTAAGTGTGCGGAATATTTTTTTTTTTAACTTTTTATCCGCTTCGGTGCTCACTCCTGAACGCCCCCGCCATACAGGAGACACTTTCGGAAATACCAGCTCGGCGTTTAAGGGTAAACTTACTAATACAGTATTAATCAATGTTAATATTTGAAAATTAGCATATCATTTTTGTATCATAAAAATGTAGTCACGAAAATAACATCAAAATACACTAATTAGTGAATATTTGTCAGAAAAACCTGCAAATAGGCAAATTTGCAGCGAATAATGGGTAGATATGGCCCAAAGAAAAATCCGCGAATCGGCAAGTCACCGAACCTCGAGGACGCAAATACAGGGGGGTGACCGTATATACTTACCAAGTAATTATATAGCTATTACTTTCATTTATTCACAGCAGTTTAGTTTCAAACTTCATGGTAGCGACACCAATATTCTGTGTAGGTGACTGGTCTCATCTCCTAACAAGAGGGTTATTGACGACTCAGCAGACAATACTCATTCCGTTTATGCTTACGTCCATCAGAGGGGAGGAGGGAGAGCTCCAATCATGTACTTACTTGCTAAGTACTTTATATGAAATTTTATTTTATAATAAAAACACCATTTTTACATAAGTAACTTACCAAGTAACTACATAGCTGATTCCCACATTGACGGGAGGTGGGATACATGGACATACTCTACTCTAAAGCATTATGTCATGTAATGAATTAGAAATACAAAAGCTGCTAGCACTGAAAAGCCTGTTTGTCATTCCTTGTTAGTCAAGAGAGCCTGCAGTAGAAACAGCCTCTGGTTGGTGCTCAACTTGACCTGTAGCGGCATGGCAGTAACGCAAGGGCCGCATCTACTTAAGGGGAGCTTTGTAGTGGAGGAGTACTTTGATCCCTACCCAAGCATCAGTGAAAGCTATGCAGCCACAAAACTATCCAATAGCTGGCAGAACTTTCAAGGTGCCCTTGTCCTGGGTGCAGTACCACAATAAAAACCAGATTATGTTGTCATCTACACTGAAGTAAAACCACAACCCATCCACTAAGTGTCAGGTGCTCCGAGTACATTGTACCCTCCCAGTTCCCGAAACTTTGACACTTCACTACAAGGGGAAGGTCCAGACAACAGGAGAGAATCCTATGCTTCCTTCCGCAATACCATACCAGTAACTAAAACTTGCAAGGTACTGCCAAATTTAAAATTTTAACTCTGAAAATCATGAAAAAATAAAGAAAGATTATACGTACTACCAGTAGGCAGAATGTTCAATGGACTTAAGAGATATATAGCACTTGAAAGCTAATAAGGTATGAGGTAAAAACTATTCCAACATCTTTAGCTTTTTCTAAAAGAAGGAAAATGCTCCTTCTAAATCTGAGTGTCTCAGAAGATAAAGTCCATTTAGGTAAAGGGGCAAGATGTTCTAATCAGAGGGCGAGATGAGTTCTTGCCATAACCCCCTGGTTTTCTAGGAAATACCAGACCATCAACCCAAGCAGAGAGCTCTCTAATCCTCCTCTTAGCCCAGGAGCTTTAGACTCTCAGAGAATGAGCTGGTGTCAGGCTGCTGTTGTTGTTAGGAGTTCTAATCGAAGCAAGAGACTAGCTCTTGTTAAACAACATAGTTCCTGGACAGCCTTTAAACCTGAACATTCAAACAGAAAGGAAAATCTATTCTCCTCAGAGCAAACTGGTGCCAGGCTGTTGTTGGCACCAGGAGAGCAGGGTGCCAGACTAGCTATGAGCTTGGGTGAAGTGAGCTCGGGTGAAGTCTGGCGCCCCTGGAAGACACGGAAGGGAGAAAGAAAAGGATCTAGGTCTTGGGCTCATCCCTGTCCTTGACTAAAATCCCAGGAAGACAAGTAAATTATTTCTTCTTTTTCCTTGCTTGGGCATGTCAGGAACTTTAAAGGAAAAAGATAGGGATGCCAACAAACTAGGTCTCTGTGCTCACACATGAGTTATGCACAGTTCAATACCTCATAATGGTGTATAATTGCAAAAGGGACACAGATGACTCGCAGAGGAGACATAGGGCCTGAGAAACTAGCTTAAGAATGTCGATTCCCACATCTGGATGATGAGAAGATTGACTTTCACAACCTGTAATGATCTCTACAATATGTTAAGCAAAGACCTCCCGAATGATAATCCTCTGTACAGTCGGAGTCTGTCTGGTGAAAATCAGACTACCCCAGTCGATCTCTTGAAGCCATGTTGTCTGAGAAGACCAGTTGGGGAGAATCCTCTAGGATCCACCTACAACCAAGCAGGTTCAGGAACCATGATACAAGCCAAAACAGGATGGAGATATGAAGTCTAAACATTGTAGAGTTCCACCTTGGATCGTGATGAGGGGCGTGAGGAAAGGAGGTTCGATGGACGGACTATAGTATGCTAGAGGGATGTATGGCCACAAAAGAAGGAAGATGCAAAATCCTTGAAGGGACAAACAGGCCCCAGACAGGTCCATCCCATACATTCCACAGATTCCAGCAGCCAAGGAATCGACGGTCCCCTCCTGACGTCACAGTATGTCTGATAACACTCTTCCTATAGATGAGAGGAGACATGGGGTAGAACCTTTCTTACACAAAACATCAGAACTGTGGTCCTGTCTGAATTGTTACCATAGTCTATTAGTTCACTATGGTCACAAGGCACTGGGTTATAGTACTAAGAAACTTTCAACTTAATGAGAAGAAAGTGACAGGTCTGTCTTTCTAGTTCCAGAGATCAGTCCCCAGAAATTCCCCAGTTCCCAAAATGGCTCCCAATCATTCCTGAAAGACTAAGTTCAGACAGATAGACAATTAAATACTAGAGGACTAAGGACTCTAGAGAAAACTTGTGCTGTTATGAGGCCGACACTCACATCCTCACATTAGGAAGACCTTGTCCCATAAGAATGGTCTAATAAACTTCCAATGTTGGTGGGAACAAGCAAGGGTGCTACCTGCATCTCCAAAATCCATTCTATTGCCATGAAGATTGAATGAAGAACTGTCTGGTTCATCCTCTATTCACTTTGGTCGTGCCTCTCCTTTAGCACGTGCCGAATCACAGACCACCATACAACTAGCCGACTAAAATACCACCAGGAGAAAATGTCAACATCCATGCATTCGACAAAAACTGAACTAGATAACACTTAGCATGGACTCGACAATACCCGCATGGATAACTGTATGCAGAGGAAAATCTGAAAAGTTACTAACGGCTTCAAAAATTCTATAGCTGTAATAACCTGGGCACTGCAAGTTTACACTAGAAGTACAGTGGCAGCTGCTGAGCAAAAAAAAAAAAAATAAAATAATGAAGGGTGCTCTACGGCAGGTGTCGAGCACTTGGACAAAGGCACCAGGCACCAGGGACTGGCAATAGGAAGTGGCACCATGAGCCCAAGAAAGGGTCCAGGTAAATGAGAATGGCTCATCTCTTCTAGCTTGGTTCCACAAACCACAATACTGCAAGAGCGCCATGAGAAGTTTTAACAGCTGACATGAAGCCGAGAACAGCAACTGTCAACGTGTAAACCTTCAGCTGATCGGAGAACCAAGAAATTTATCACCTTCAAAAATGTGGAATGCTTACACTATGCAGGACATACTTGCGGAAAGGCCACTAATCTTACCATATTGTTCCAAAAATTTTGTGTACTACCAAAGCATGTACTGAAACCAGTCAGTTGATTTCACCAGAAACCTCAGAACTGAATGGAAAATTAGAGACTGCAATGCAACAAACCTACAATAGTTCTTCCCATCTGCTAACACATCGTGTATGCAAGAGACTAGAGAAGACGCTCTACTAATGTTCCGGGCATGAAGGTGAGAAATAGGGCATAACTCTCAGACCATCTGAAAACAGTGATTCTTGGCAGACGGGAAAAAAAACTCCAAATCCGGGAAATACAACTGAAAAACGACAGGAGGACTGTGGTTAGTGCTCCTGCTGTCAGTCCTGAAGATTAGGTCTTCCAACAATTAGACAATAACTAGATCCTACTAGGCCCTAGAGTGAGGGCAGACAAATGACACTTGTCTAGCTCTTTTAAAAGTAAGCCATGTTCCAATCTTGACTGAAGCTTGGGTGACTAGGAATAAAACAAAAGGAGGGAGCTTCCTTCAGCAATTCAATAACTCTGGCTCAGATGTTCTACCTGGAGGTAGACTTGGACCCTGTTCAATGGAAATGGCACACCAGACAGGACAACAGCATGATCTAAAATTCAAGCATCGAACCATAGGAGGAACTGCCGCCGGACACTGTAGATTGATGTCAGGAGCCCGAAAGACATCGCCAGACAGACAGGTGGAAGCGCTAATTGGCGACAAGTACTAGTGCACCAAAACTGGGAGATATGCCTTTTCAACTGCCGAGATAAATCTTAAAAACGCCACTGGGATCTGTAACATAAGAAGTCAGGGCAAGCGCACTTGTGGATGCCTTTTCAATGGTGGTTTGTGGAAACCTGCAAACAACAGGTTCCACTGAGGGGTAACTATCTGGGGCAAAACCCTATGGAGCCCATGGACGGACAGTATGCCTCCTCCCAAGTTTAGGGGAGTCTGACAGGGAATGGGTTAGGAGATCTGATAGGGCTGGATAGCTACATCCTCCACTACACATCCCAGTGGCTATCTGTCAGTACCTGGGACCAGCAATAGGTTTGACTGAGGGGGCGACTACTCATATGTAACACCCCCCAACTTCCTTTGGACTTCCTGTTTGCCTTCTCCATGGTTTAGGGGAATCTGACAGGGACTTTCTGTCTAGGAGAATCGAGGGACGGAGGGACGAGTAGCCACCTCCTCCACTGCACAACACTTCACTATCATAAGATTAACACTGGTAACCCCGACACAAATTGACAATGATACGGGAAAGGAAGCAAGGGAGCCAGTGGATAAGGAGGAGGAGCTAGTAGCAGGAGAGAAAAGTATAAGTTAAGTTTAGTATATTTTAGTTTTACCAGACCACCGAGCTGATTAACAGCTCTCCTAGGGCTGGCCAGAAGGATTAGATATTTTTAAGTGACTAGGAACCAATTGGTTACCTAGCAACGGGACCTACAGTTTATTGTGGGATCCGAACTACATTGTATCGAGAAATGAATATCTATCACCAGAAATAAATTTCTCTGGTTTCGCGTTGGCCGAGCCGAGAATCGAACCTCGGACCACTGGATTAGTAGCCAAGTGCGAAATACACTCGGCCAACGTGGAACTTGAGAAAAGTATAAGAAGCTGGCATCAAGTGTTATCTGGCTATTGGCGCCCATGTACCACAGGTAAAAAATTCAAACAATAGACAGCACCTGTGTAGTGCTCAGCTCCCACTGGGCATTCAGCTCCCACCAGGCACTCTGTTGACACCGACCACTTGGCTCCCTGTGGACACTCGGGCACTATAGCAACCCAGCCACAACTAGGCGCTCAGGTGCCTGTATGATAAACGCATGACTTAATCTTGAGTCAAGCATATGATTAATGACAGGATCAACCAGGTATTAGCTCAGCGTCAGGTGAGCTAGTATCTCTGGCGCCAGATGTATGATGTCGTCTGGCTAGCTAGTATAGTTATCTGTGCTGATCCAAGCTCAGCGAAGGCACCGCTAAAGCAACAAATCTTGGCTAGACCTCCTCCGTAAAGCCCATTGCCGCTGAAAATTCTCTCCTGCTACATTATACCCTTTCATTTCAACAATTCTAGAAAAGAGAGGGTGATAATTATTTAAATTTACTGCAAATGCGCTGCAGTAGTGATCATTTTCTGTTTTATCAGAATTATGATTTTTCATTTCACCTCATAGTTCCTCATTGGACAAGTGGTTTTCACGCTCGGCTACCAATCCGGTCATCCATAGTTTGATTCTTTGCTCGGCCAATGCGGAATCACAGGAATTTATTTCTGGTGATTTTGTTTGCTTCTATGGTGTTATTACGTTGCATGGAACCAGTGGTTATTCAGCAACGGGACCAACGGCTTTACGTGACATCCGAACCACGTCGAGAGTGAACTTCTATCACCAGAAATACACATCTCTCACTCCTCAATGGACGCTAATACCATACCAACCACGCCGCTGAGGCTCTTTTATCTCTGGTGATAGAAATTAATTTATCGATATAATGTGGTTCGGATCCCACAATAAGCTGTAGGTCCCGTTGCAAGGTGACCACTTGGTTTCTAGCCACATAAAAATATCTACTCCTTGGGGCAAACCCTAGGAGGGTAGTTAATCAGCTCAGTGGTCTGGTTAAACTAAGTCATATCTAACTTTAATTTCACCTCATAATATCACTGAAGCTATATTTGTAGGCCTGTGTGTGTTATGTTTACATCTACGTGTGGCATTTCATCAATGTTTACATCACCATTCAGCATTCTGTTTTTTTCTTTTGGGTGACTGATTATCACACATATAACAGTACACAAGAGAATATTTTATCACTGATGATATTTCATCTCAAATATAATGTTCACATTCACAGAAAAATATCCATTTAAAGCATTTATACACGAATGTGACGTGTTTTCCTTAGCACAGCATCACATGTTGCCTTTTTTCATTTTCTTTTTTTTTTCTCATAGGTGACTGATTATCAAATATATCATAATAGTAAAAAAGAATATTTTAGCACTGTTGATATTTCATCTCAAATACAATGTTCACATTCAAAGATAAATTTTAATTTAAAACATTTATAAATGAATGTGACATGAATGTGTTCCTTAGCGCAGTATCACGTGTTGTCCCCCTTTCTTTTTTTTTTGCTTGGTTTACTGTACAGTATTTAGAATTGAATTGAATACAGAATTTAGGCCAAAGGCCCAGCACTGGTACCGATGAGGTCATTCTGCGCTGAAATGGAAATTGATAGTAAAAGGTTTGAAAGGTGTAACAGGAGGAAAATTTCACAGTTGCACTATGAATCAATTGTTCGGACAGGGTGGAAAGTAAGATGAAAGAGAATATGAGAGGAGGTACAATATCATCATTATATTGTTAGTCCATATACATCACTCACCATAAATGGTTTGGCATAATAGTCTAAGGGGTAACTTTGAAAAACCACCATAAAAGCCAAGTGCCCTCAGATGAAATATAGTATTGCTGTCTACCATGGTGCTCTTTCTGTTCAGTCTTTTCCCACAATTTCAAGCTTTTCCCACCTTCACTAACATCTGACCCTCATTAAATGTGTAACTTTTGCAATTACCGGGACACAAGCAATGGCCACACAAATTTACCTCATTTGAATACAGTGGACCACCTGTATTGGCAGTCTCCGGATTTGCAGACTCACTTATTCGCGGATTTTTCTGTGGAACCTTTCTAAAAATTATTCTCAAGAACTTGCCTATTTGCAGGTTTTTCCATCAATAAATATTCAGTAATTAGTGTAATTTGATGTTAGTTTCATAACTATATACATTTTTGATACACAAATGATTTACTAATTTTCAAATATTAATATGTATTGATCAATATTGTATTAAGTTTAATAAGATTACATTATATTAAATTATAAAAAAATCATTCTCTCTCTCTCTCTCTTACTGATATGTATGTTTTTTGTATGATAATGATTTACTTTCTTCTAAATAATTTTAATGTAAACAGCAATAATATAAATTCATTAAAGGAAATACCAATCTTTTATTTTCTAGATTGGAGAGAGGGAGATAGCAAGGGTTGGGGAGTGTTGCAGCTTAGTAGGTTAGAATAATTGTTGCTGTCTTGACTGTCAAAGGATCTCTCTCTCTCTCTCTCTCTCTCTCTCTCTCTCTCTCTCTCTCTCTCTCTCTCTCTCTCTCTCTCTCTCTCTCTCTCTCTCATATGTATACTACTGATATTTTCAATTAATAATAATAAGAAGGGTTCTAGCTATTGGCAGGGGGTCTGGTATATATCTCCCTCAAATACGGCGGGACCACTGTATTCTCCTAACGGACAATACTTTCTTGTATATCAAAGCCACTTCAGAAACAAGTTTTCTCTTTATAGAAAACATCAGTTATGTCTATTTTATCATTTAAATCAGGTATTTTACAGGTTCTCTTGTGATTACACAGATTCAACAGTACCAGTACACTTGTACTTCAAGGCCACATTCTCCAAACTTCACACACACATGAACAAACTACAGTGTTCCCCCCGTATTCGCGGGGGGTTTGTACCAGGCACCCCCGCGAATAGCTCAAACCCGCAAATAGTTAGAACTCCCTTCTGAAAATGCCTATATCTGCCTATCTTGAAAGTTCAAATACCAAATGTATACTTAAAGTATCATCCTACATCAAATATACCATTGAATTGGTATTAACCCCTTCAGCACTGGGACGTACACATGTACGTCTTTTACGCTCCAGTAATAAAAGACCGCGACGTACGCTTGTACGTCTTTCATCCCTCCTCGAAAAGCAAAGCGTTTTCTTCAGCTTGGATGGTTTCCAGACACAGTATTGTGTACGAGAGGGGTGCTAAAGCCCCACCCACAATTAATTCTAACCAATGAGCATCCGATGGACGTCGTGACGTCATTTTCATATGGGATATTAGGAGGGGTACTGGCCAACACATGCCAGTGCACCTCAGGCTATTATCTGAGAAGGATGATCACGATTTTGTCCGTAAACCATGTAGATTTGAATTCTAAACCTTTTTCCCTTTTGATTGCAGTTACTTTTTTTTTTCAGTATCATGTCAGAAGATAGCGTTTCAGAGTCAGGGTCTGAGTACCTGCCAAATCTATCAGATGATAATTAGGTATAGTGATAATTTCTTAGAGGTTGACAGTGACAACGAGTGTTTGGAAGACATTGAACCTCTTGTCGATGAAGGTTGGCGGTTCATAACTAATCCATCTTGTGACTTGCGCCCAGACCCAGCCCCCCCTGATTCACGGAGGGTGACAATGGGATTCCTGCTTACACACCAGATTTCACCTGCTTACGTGATGCATTTTTTTTCTTTGTTGTGGTGATGTAATTGACAAATTGTGTGAATGGATGAATGCTCAGGCAGAGTAGTACTTTCATTCAACAGGAAAGCGTGAGGTGAAAGGACTTCTATGGATGCCTGTTACTCGTGATGAGATGTATGTTTTTTATAGCTTGCTGATGATAATGGGTGTGAATAAACTGCCCCATATGTTTATAAGCATTGGTCATGAGATGCTGTTGTTTTTATTATTATTATTATTATTATTATTATTACCAGTGCCGTAAACATTCACTGATGTATACGCTGTTTCTGTATGAAACCTAGGAATAACTGTTTCAGTAGGAAAACTAGTACTGCTATTACCACTACTACTATTTTACTAATACTTTACTACTTTTTCTGGTACTTTATTTCTACTATTTTACTTCTATTTCTACTACTTTATAACTGTTCCTACTTCTGCAATTACTTTTTCCACTAAATATTCCTATTTTTTCTGATATCCTTACTATATATTTTTTTTGGACAATAGGGTAAAAATATTCATTGATATAGGTATACACAATGTTTTCACATAAGAATATAAAGGAAAAATATGAATAACATAAAATTTAGTGGGAGCAAGTAATGATTGATACTCGCGGTCGACAGGGGGTCTCATGCGGTATGCAAGCATTTGCAGCAATGCAGCAGGCTGGTGGCGAAGGGGTTAATAATATCATTTCAAAGTCATCTTAAACATTTTACCATACACAGCCAATAACAGAGAGAGAGAGAGAGAGAGAGAGAGAGAGAGAGAGAGAGAGAGAGAGAGAGAGAGAGAGAGAGAGAATAACTCCTTACAATAAATAAATATATCTTTTCCAGAGAAGAGAGAAAGAGACGACTGAACAATTATGCTTGTCTGTATATCAATTCTTTTGCTGAGAGAGAGAGAGAGAGAGAGAGAGAGAGAGAGAGAGAGAGAGAGAGAGAGAGAGAGAGAGAGAGAGAAACACCAATTGTATACCTTATGTAACATACTACATCAAATTTACCTTAAATTATTATCATATTAATGTATTAATCTTAGAGATTGTATTAATATAATTTCAAAGTAATCCTAAACATTAGTAACAATTGCCGCCGAGAGAGAGAGAGAGAGAGAGAGAGAGAGAGAGAGAGAGAGAAGAGAGAGAGAGAGAGAGAGAGAGAGGAGAGAGAGTTGTCTTTACAGTATTTAAAAGTGAACTGGAAAGATTATTGTATTTAAGATACTCACATATGAAGTTTGTAATTACAATATATATTTTATTATTATATTATTAGTATTATTATTGGAAAATATTAATAAACTTATTACATACATGTACCATAAAAATGATCTCATCTCAGTAAAAGAGAGAGAGAGAGAGAGAGAGAGAGAGAGAGAGAGAGAGAGAGAGAGAGAGAGAGAGAGAGAGAGAGAGAGACTGTATAAAAACCATTAAATTCGTTGACCATTGTATGGCACCGTTACTTGACATGTTTGACAGCTTCCCAGCTCCGAGCATCACTGGAGTTATGAGAAGGTAGGGAAACTGATACAGAAAAAGACGAAGGGAAGAATTTTAATTTGAAATTAGTTATTATTATTATTACTATTATTTGATAATATTAATAAACATATGCATCTACCATAAAAATTCTCTCATCTCAGTAAGAAAGAGGAGTTATCCTTACAAGTGAAATGGAAAGGTCATTTTTATCTCTTTAAAATACTGCCACATACAAATTTTGTAATTACAGTTTTATTATTATTATTATTATTATTATTATTATTATTATATTATTATTATTGTTATTATTATTACTATTACTATTATCAACAACAGAAAACATCAATAAACATTTTACATACTAGTACCATAAAAATTTGTTCATCTTGTTATGAGAGAGAAGAGAGAGAGAGAGAGAGAGAGAGAGAGAGAGAGAGAGAGAGAGAGAGAGAGAGAGAGTGTGTGTGTGTGTGTGTGTTCTCAAAGAAAATACTTATAAATGCTTCCAGCGAAACAGAGGGAGGGAGTTACCACTATGACATACATATCTTGTGTGGCGAGAGAGAGAGAGAGAGAGAGAGAAGAGAGAGAGTTACCCCTTAATTAAAAGTGTGAAATGGATAGATTATTGTATTTCTTTAAAATACTATCACGTAATATGAATTTTGTAATTACAGTTATATTAATATTATTATTATTATCATTATTATCATTATTATTTGAAAGTATTAAAAACATATAGTATATGTACTATAAAAATTCTTGAGTCTCAGTAAATGAGGAGAGAGAGAGAGAGAGAGAGAGAGAGAGAGAGAGAGAGAGAGAGAGAGAGAAATTGCATGAACACTTGGTGGTAACAACACAACAGCTCCTCCCCCTCCAGTCCCATTATTTGATAATTGACAGCTTTAGTACCTGGAGTTAGAGAGAGAAGACTGGGATTTCCTTCATTCTTACATAATTTTTCAAATTTATAAACTAAAACCTTACTAAGTCACAATAGTATTTTCTTTAATGAATTGATATTATTGCTGTATACATTAATATTAATATATGAAAATAGTAAATCATTTATTTATCATACAAAAAAAAAATAAACATCTCTGTGGGGGCAGGAGAGAGAGAGAGAGAGAGAGAGAGAGAGAGAGAGAGAGAGAATTACTATTTTTATGATCCCTTAAACGCCTATTGGACGTATTTTACGTTGAGATAAATTGTCTGTCGGGTGCCGATTGGAAGTATTTTACGTCGACATAGAGAAGTTTTTTAAAAATTCGCGGGAAAAATACTTATAGGCCTACCAGCCGAAAACTTTTGAATCAGGCGCCTTGGGGGATGCTGGGAGTTCACGGATCAAGGTGCTGTTTTGTTTACAATCGTTACGCAGGCGCGCAAGCGCGCATTTCTTTCTTATCGCACTAAAAAGTATCAGTGACACATCTCAGAAATTATTTCGTCACTTTGACATAATTTTTGCACCATTTTAAATTAGCCATTACATGGAGTATTATATATGAAAATGTGTGCAATTTCATGTAGAATACAACAAAAAAATACTCATGATTGTAGCTTTTATCAGTTTTGAAATATTTTCATATAAATAACAATAACTGCCGAAATTTCAACCTTCGGTCAACTTTGACTCTACTGAAATGGTTGAAAAACGCAATTGTAAGCTAAAACTCTTATATTTTAGTAATATTCAATCATTTACTTTCATTTTGCAACAAATTGGAAGTCTCTACCACAATATTTCGATTTATGGTGAATTTATGAAAAAAAAAACTTTTTCCTCACGTCCGCGCCATAACTCTTCCGAAAAAAATCATACGTGTGATTGTCGTAATGTTTGCACCATTTTAAATTAGCCGTTATATAAAGTTTTATATATGGAAATGTGCGCAATTTCATGCACAATATAACTAAATACAACCCATGGTTGTAGCTTTTATCAGTTTTGAAATATTTCCATATAAATAACAATAAGTGCCAAAATTTCAACCTTCGGTCAACTTTGACTCTACCGAAATGGTCAAAAAATGCAATTGTAAGCTAAAACTCTTATATTTTAGTAATATTCAATCATTTACCTTCATTTTGCAACAAATTGGAAGTCTCTAGCACAATATTTCGATTTATGGTGAATTTATGAAAAAAAAATTTTTCCTTACATTCGCGTGGTAAAACTCATACGTGCGATTGTCATACTGTTTGCACCATTTTAAATTAGCCGTTACATAAAGTTTTATATATGAAAATATGCGCAATTTTATGTAAAATACAACTAAAAATAATTCAAGGTTGTAGCTTTTCTCATTTTCGAAATATTTGCATATAAATCACGATAAATAGAAAAAAAACCACGTTCGGTCAACTTTGACTCTACCGAAATGGTCTAAAAACACAATTGTAAGCTAAAACTCTTAAAGTCTAGTAATATTCAGTCATTTATCTTCATTTTCAAACAAATTCGAAGTCTCTAGCACAATATTTAGATTTATGGTGAATTTAAAAAAAAAACTTTCCTTCCCTCCGCGCGCCGATTCTCCGCCTCAAATCTCCAAAATGCGTACATCGCATTCTTGGAATATTTGCTCCATTTCATATTAGGTGCTTCATAGAGTTTTATATATGAAAATGTGCACAATTTCATGTAGAATACAACAAAAAATAATTGAACGTTGTACCTTTTCTCATTTTTTAAATATTTGCATATAAAAAAATATATAAAAAATTTGACATTCGGTCAACTTTAACTCGTTTGAAATGGTCGAAAACTGCAATTGTAAGCTAAAACTCTTACAGTATAGTAATATTCAATCATTTATCTTCATTTTGAAACAAATTGGAAGTCTCTAGAATAATATTTCGATTTATGGTGAATTTTTGAAAAAAAAAACATTTTATTACGTCCACGCGTTACGAATTCATGCATCATTTTGTGATAATATTTTCTCTATGTTGCTTTGATCGTTTTACAAAATGATTGCAATTTAGTGTACAATACAATGAAAAAAAATTAACTCATTAGCTTTAACCGTTTTGCTCACAGCGCGATTTGAATACAATTATAAATGAAATTTTGTTTTCGCGCTATCATATATCGCATTATTTATATATGATAATGATATTTTTTTTTCATTTCTGATGGTTGCATACTAAACTTCAGGCAATGACAAAAAAAGGAGCCAAAAATTAACTCTTAATCTTGAAAACTAAGCGCGCTGTGATTTTTTTAAAAAATATTTTTTCCGCTTTGGCGCTCACTCCGAGACCCCCTCGGCATACGGGAGACGATTTTTATTATACCCCTTCGGCGTTTAAGGGTTATTATGTAATATCATTTAATCTTATTGAACTTACTAATACAGTATTAATCAATATTAGTATTTGAAAATTAGTAAATTGTTTTTGTACCATAAAAATGTATTAGTCATGAAAATAACATCAAAATACACTAATTAGTGATTATTTTCGCCGGAAAAATCTTGTGAATAGGCGAATCCCCCGCAAATAATGGGTAGACATGGCCCAGGGAGAAATCAGCGAATCAGTGAGTCCGCGAATCCGGAGAACGCGAATACGGAGGGTCCACTGTATATTAAGAATGCAAGAACAAATGGTTGACTGTACAAAAATACATTGATAAAGTTGTGAACCTTGTGGATGCTTTACTGTATATCACCTTTTACAAGGAAGGCAATAAAAATAGGGCAGGTGAGTAGGAAAAGGTGGTAGAGAAGAGTCAAATATCCAAGATTTGAAATAAAACACTGAATTATCCATTACTTAAACTGAATAATATTTCATTTCCTTAAAAATTATTTGTATATAAAAATGGACTATGTACTGTACAATATGTCTGCCTTCTAAGTGTTCTAATGGGTTGATTTTCTTAAAAGTATCAAAATCTCCATTGAAAAACACTAAAAAAGTACAGTAGATCCTCATTAAACAAAATCATCACTTATAACCTATAGCATTCCTCTTTGTAGTTAAGTCCAGCACCTACATTAAATGCAATAAACAAATAATAATCTCATAGAATTTTACCTGGTTTTACATTTTCCTTGTGGGGCTTTGGTATGTTGCTGTGATGAGCTTTAGGAGATGCTTTCAGGGCAAAAGAACTCTTACGTGCAGATAAAGGCACCTTTTTGCTTACAGTTGAAGCACCTGGTGACTTCTTAGATGTAACTTTAGGAGACTTTAGGTGTTTAGGCGACTTCACTTTAGGAGACTTTAGGTGTTTAGGCGACTTCAAACGTGTATTTTGTGATTTTGATGCTGATTTTGGAGACTTCTTTGCAGACTTTGACACTTTATGGCTGGTCTGTGGAGATTTCAAAGCCCCAAAATTAAACTTGGGTGATTTTCCAACTGGAGTTTTCCCTGATTTGGCAGAATTTCCTGTGAATGTAAGTACATTAAAATATACTGTCATAAAGTCTTATTCATCTACAGAGATTAAAGACAGTAAATATGAACAGTAACTTACCATTAAATAAATATCAATAAACTGGAAAAAAATTAACTTAATATTATCCTGAAGTGGGTATGTTTAGAAAGCAAGAAAAGTTTTAAAAATAAATTATGTACAATAGTTCCTGGGTTTTAATTCCATTTTTTTTCAGGTCAAATTACAAGGGATTCACAAGGGAAAAAATCATAAATATCCAGTTCCTTAAGAATAAAACTCGGTTTTCATAAAGTAAAGCTAGGTTTTTTTATCCAATCCATTAACCATATACTTGCTCACACGAGTCTCGAAGGTCCCAAGACTTGCAGCCGTTTTTCTAATAGAAAAAGTATGCAGTCTGATGACACACAAGGTGAGTTTGTTTGAAGAAAAAAAAAATTGTGTTGTAAAAGTAAAAATTTTATTACAACCCACCAATCATATATTTGCCCAAATGACAATCTTAGTGGGAGGACACGCTGCAGAATGCTCCAGAGTATCTGCATATCCAGGAGAGCACTTGGGGTCTGTTATTAGTCATAATAATAATGAACCTCTAAGTGAAATCTCCTCCAGTGAGTAAGAATTCAACCATTTGTACAAGACACCTCTTCAATCAAAGAAAATATGAATTGGTACCACCAGGTATCTGCACTCAAAATAGAAGAATCATCCATATCTTATTTTTAAAAGAAAGAGATGTAGAGGTATTTTGAATTCCGACTTGCATCAGCATCCATACGTGCCATACTTTGCCATCTTACACTACTAACGGCATCAAAGATGACCTGCCTAAATTTATACGAGATAGAAAGGAATGCAAATGGTGCTTTTTGATATGGACCTGGTTAATTGGGTCTTTGCTATTAAGTTAGGAAAAAACAACTATCCCATCAATTTCCAAACTTGGGCATCAGTGACCTTTCCATACAGTGCTGGCATGTCTCAATGATGCATTATTATTAATAGGGGTTAGTTTTTCCAGACCTCTGAGTCTCAAGTAAACTCTTCTCGGGCTGGTTCTCAGGAATTAATCCTGAGGAAAACAAATAAATAAAAATAAATTAATTAATTAATTAATTTTAAAAATTAATAAAATAAAAAAATTAGACTTTATTTGAGAAACCTGTCTTATTTAAAAAAATTTATGAAAAATCTTTGCTTTCAGCAAGAATACTTTTCATTTTTGAATTCCGTAGATAAGTAGATCTTTGCTGGGTCCAATTTGGGCACTCAACAAGTAAATGCAGTTCTCAATGATGCAATTGCCAATAGAGACCATATCCAGTGTTGATCCAGCACCAATGATGCATTTTGCAGTGATCATATGGTGGCTTGGTAAGACTTATGATGACCTAGAAAAGGCCCCATTTAGGAGGTGGTTTTGAGCCCCTCTAAATCAATCTCCACCTTGATGAGCTAGATGAGAAAACTTCATCTACCCAGGAATCTCAATTAACTGCGATGGCAGACCTTTATGTGAAAAAGTTACTCATTCACTCTAACATTCTATTATTTCATATGAAAAAATTAAGCTTAGATCCAACAAAATCTGCATGCACATGGGAAGTGGTGGTATATATATTAAAATGGGCCTGGAGCAAATTTACTGTTTTTTTGTGTAATTTTGCATTCCACAGAATATGGAAACTAGGACCAATAAAAGCCTACTTTCCAGCTCTAAATGCAAAATCCCTTTGCTGGTTAGTGTAAATACCAAACAAAAAGAAAACAACCCCAAAATCTGGGAAAATAAAATATACATAAAGTGTTTAAAACAGAAACAATCACTTGAATACTACTAACAATGCAAAGTGTAAGTCTCAGGAAAAAGGATTCTGTAATTACTTATTTAACCATCTGAACAAATCAGAGGAAAACACCAAGAAACAAAAGTAATGACTAAAGTGCAAAAAATCATAATTCCACCCCTTTACTTAGCTGAAAATCATATAGGATCAAAAGAAAAATTAATAAACTCATCAAAGAAATGGTTAGAAAAATGCTGGGAAATAGCAATCTGAAAACAAGCTGAGGAATTCTGGGCACAATTGTTAACATCAATACCCACACAATACGAGGCGAGTGACTGATACATGCATGCATTTCCAGGAGCTGCATATGTCCTTACAATCTGCAATCATTATGTCTATTAAACAAAAGACTGTAAGTCTGGGGGTATTTAAAAATGGATGTGAGCAAATATTTGATGGATGGGTTGTAATGAAACAAAAAAATAAATAGATATTTTGAATAACACCATTAAACATCAATAATTCCCAACTGGTTTGTCTCCACCAATGCACTTTCTTTTTTATCTTCTGGCCTTTCATTCTGCAACTTGCAATATTATAAACTTCCTTAATCAACTACTCTCCCCTTCATACCACATGGCCAGTTCTGGGATCTAGGGTCTACATCCAGCCTCTAGACACCAAATCCCTAAGTAACTTATTTCTAATATACTTTAGTTATGAGTCTTTCCAATTTATAGTTATTCCTCCATAGTACATAGTAGTAGTAGTAAAAGCCTTACAAGTCCAATATTTTTCCTGCAAGCTAATGCTTTATTATTTTGTAGCTTGCTTTATTATTTTGTAAGTGTTGCACTGATTGTCAGATTTAGGTGGTATGTAAAAATGTAAAATATTTCTGGCTACCGACTACTGGCAGATTTATAACGCTAAGAACTAGGAATTGTTTTTTGGCAGCAATAAGCAAACGCAAACCTCAAACTCCCTTTTCTCAGTGCAGCAGTTTAATGTCTTATCAACTTTAACCAGGAGCAACTGAAGGGTCATACCTACTATATAACCCAAGTCGAGTTATTTGAAGTATGTTTACCTAACAGCTTTCCACACTTTGTTGGACTAAAAATACCTCACCCCCACATTCCCTTAACATCAATGTTTTAGTGATGTACTCTACTATCCAGAATTGAAGTTTGATCCCAGGTTGCCTAGGTGAATATCACTTAAACTGTGCCTTTTGTGGTACACTGTAGATGGTACTGAAAGTTCTTTGCAATGTCCCTTCCTAAGCCTCAGTTCTACTGTAACTTCTTTACCTTTTTGAAATTTTTATCTTTCAAGAAAAAATCCTTTGGATAAGCCTCAAAAGTCCAAGATGTAACTTGGGGGTCTGAAACTAATTTATAATTATAATTATCTGTCTAGTTACCTCACCCCTATTACCTACGAACATTCTGCCTTCCTATGTACTTCCTCAAAGAAGGAAAACATGATTTATGAGATGGCAAGGTATCCATTATTTAGAAGGCCCTCTCTAGTTTCCCTCAGATGGCTATACAGTTGTATCTTACAACCTTTTTTTAATCTTACTTTTAATAACAACACATATACTAGCTACGCTACAAAAAGTCAGAGAGAGAGAGAGAGAGAGAGAGAGAGAAGAGAGAGAGAGAGAGAGAGAGAGAGAGAGAGACATACCTGCAAAGTTTAAGCTGACATTTTCAACAGAGGTAACTGTGGGTTTGAAGACTTCTCCTGATGCATGCTGCAATATAAGAAAAAAAAATTTGCATTGGCATTACTAAATATACTAAAATAATTCCATCAGTTGAGAAAAATTAACATTTCATAACTGTGAAGAATACTGGCCTGAAAATATACACCATATTTCTTCCAAATTGCAATTTTAGACATCAACTTTAAAACAATTAATGAAATGTTCAAAGGCACCAAAATGGAATAAAAGAACAAAACAAAAGTAATACATCTCACAAAACAGCATTAAACCCTTAATGGATAGACAAGATCACATGAGGAACTATGACAGGTTTTGAGCAAACGATGGCTAACTCACACAAATAATATTATGTGCCATATAGTTTGGATGAATGAGCAGAAAGATGTTCATATCAATTCAATGGGAAATATGTGACTTATGGCAAGTCTAGTAGCTTATTACAGAACAGATTTGGGTCAGTGTGCCTTAAGACTTGAAGGAGGAATGTACTGGCCTCCTCTATCCCATGACATGTTTTTATTTATTTGCTCATAAGTATACCCATGGATTGCTGTTGGTTTTAGTTCTTATCTTTTATGATATGTCAGCTATAATTGTAATTTTGCAAAGAAGAGAGCAAATAAATATTAAAAAAAACATGTAAACCTCACAAAAAGGTAATGCACCACCCCATCTCAGTAAATCTCAAAAATATTCTACAATAAATGCATATAATCAGAATCTGTTACCAATTTTAGTTCTTATCTGTTAGGACATTGTGTGAGCTGCAATTAAAATTCTACAAAATAAAATAAAATTAATTATTACAAAAAAAGCATATTTTTACGAATGTCTTGTCTTGGAAAAATATTCACTTTCAACTTCCTGTGGAAGGTACAGAGAAATGTTTAGAATTTTTCTTCTTACACCATGTGTATTTGCATATCTTTCTCTTTCCCCTGATGCATTTTTTTTTTTTAATTGGACAACCTTAAAGTTTGCCTGGGCTGGGGGCGTGCTTAATATATATTTAGCCTGTCCTGTAAGGATTAAGATAAACCATACACTTATTGTACTCTCTCTCTCTCTCTCTCTCTCTCTCTCTCTCTCTCTCTCTCTCTCTCTCTCTGTCACTTTTTTATAAAAAAAAATTACAATGAAAAACAAAGATGAGCAAACACAAAATTTATTAAAAATTTATTTGAGAGAGGAAGGGGGGAGGAGGAAGGGGCAAGCAAACAGGAATTTAGTTTACCTTAACAATGCAAATAGAGTAGTTTACCTTAGCATGATGCATTCATGTACACACACACACACACACAACTGTATTAAGTACAATACTGTACTACTGCCTTTTGAGAGAGAGAGAGAGAGAGAGAGAGAGAGAGAGAGAGTTGGAGAGATAGAGATGAGTTTAGAGAGAAGAGAGAGAGGGGGGGGGGGGGGGGGGGTGGGGGGGGGGGGGGAATAAAAGAATGAAAAGTTTCATAATACATGCTATAATAGACACAAAAATGTTTGTGATTTTTTTTTTGTATCGTATTATTTTTGTGAAGTGGTCCCCCCGTATTTGAGGGGATGTGTACCAGAACCCCCCCCCCCCCCCCCCCCTCCCCCCGGAATAGTTAGAATCAACGAATAGTTGGAACCCCTAAAAAATGCTAAAAACAGCCTATTTTGTTAGTTAAAACTCAAGAAAAACCCATCAAAAATGTTTATACAACTACCATCCGACTTACAACCTGCTCGACATACGACCACCCGTACTTACAACCTTACTTCAGACAGTTGACCATTGAGTTACTTGGCACTGCGCCATCTCATGAGAACTCTCATCACTCAGGCAGCATCAGTTTGAGTTACCCTGCCCTATCTGCAGCATCATTTGGTATTTACTGTACTGTAGACTGAATTGCAAACCAATTTACGTAAGAATCGACTTCTGACATGCATGCAAGAACCTAACCCCATTGTAACTCAATGCCTGATTGTACGTAATATATACTATTACATAAATGATTAAAATGTATTAGTAGAAGTACATTATGGTAAAAAGATTGAAATAATGATTGTACATTACATTACAGTACTAAGTAGGCACTTTTATATAGCAAAGGTTTGATAGTATACCCTACCCAGTATGTTGGCCACTTTCTAAGGTTCGACTTACATCTATTCTGACTTACAACCAGTGGGTCGGAACCAAACTTGGTTGTAAGTAGGATGGTACTTGTATGTCCTTGGTTTTTTTTAAGTTTTATCACAAGGGCATTTTATGATGAAATTGATATAAAAACCAGGAATTTCTGGATATTTCCCATAGAAAAATACTGCAAATAGGCAAATTTTCCACGAATAATAGGGGGAAATGTTCCCCAGAGAAATCCGCGAATGCGTGTCCGTGAATGCGCGAGTCCACGAATCCGGAGAACGCAAATCCGGGGGGTCCACTGTGATTTACACATCTTGTAAGCATTCCTCGTGAGCAGACAGAACTACTACTGGAATTGGCTGTGTTTTAGCTAGGCAAAACTTGCACAGCACTATACTGTATGTATATTTAGAAGCAATTGACTTTGCAGATACTATAATTTGGATCACTGAAACAGGCAGTCCCTGGTTACTGGCGTGGGTTCCATTCCGATGGCTTGATAGTAAGCGAAAATTGCCGATAACCAAAAATCTGCAATTCATGGGGCTTACGGCGCCGATAACCGGATTATGGTGCAACAACTGGATTATGGCACCTCTGTTAGGAATGTATCAGAGCCCTAACTCTATTTATCGGCACCGATAACAGGAAATCGGCACATTGTGAAGTGTAAAACCCCCAATTTTCAGCCCTAGACAAGTGCCATAAAACCAGATCGCTGATAACTGGGGATTGCTCCTAACAACAAAAACTAATAGGCAGTCCCCGGGGTTACATCACGTTCGGGTTAAGTCGTTCCGCTGGTATTTATTCCCATTATAATTACAATGATTCAGGTTACGGCGATTTTCGGCCTACAACGCCCTGACAGGAATGTGACTGTATTCTAAATTGAATAATCACAGTCACCTCTCGAATACCATGAGTTTAAATATATTTTCTTAACGCAAGCAAATATATATGGAGATATTTTTAACTAACATGATTTATTTTGACTTAACACGAATTGACTCGAGCATCATTTTCAAATCAGTTACACGCCTCGGAAGGTCGGAGTGGCAATGCTGTCACAAAAGGCCACACTACCTAATGGCAAGAGAGGGAAACCAACTCATGGTTCCTAAAAGTGCAAACAAGTATCATGTAGTGAATTCAACTGTTCAGTTGACTCAACAATTGCATTTAAGTGAGAAGGGTTAGCGGCGCCAATCGCCGGTTAGCAGTGACGATCCCCAGTTGACAGCACTGTCGCAGGTTATAACAATGGACCCCCTGTATCCGCGGACTCACACATTCGCGGATTTCTCTGTGGACCATATCTACCCATTATATTTGCAGGAAATTTGCGTATTTGCTTTACTTTTCTATGAGAAACAGCCACAAATGCCTGTTTTTATTTTTATTTTTAATCAACTTCATAAAATGCACTTATGATAAAACTATTAAAAACCAGGTATAAACATTTTTAGTGAGTGTTTCTTGAGTTTTAACTAACAAAATAGGCAGTTTTAAGTGTTTATTCGCCGGGGGTCTGGTACGCATCCCCCACAAATACGGGGGAACACTGTAGTGCTAGTGCTGTTATCGTCAATTTTCAGTTAGCGGTGCTCGGCCAGGGACGGAACCCTCACCATTAACCATGGACTGCTTATATTATAATTTCATTAAAAGTTATACTATTCTAACCTTCAAAATTGACACACAACACCATTTCTTACAGGGAAATTATGTTTAAATAACATGACCTCTCTATGATTGTAATTCCCATGTTATTCAAGGGGTCATTATTATTAATAATAGGGCTTAGTTTTTCCAGACCTCTGAGTCTTAAGTAGACTCTTCTCGGGCTGGTTCTCAGGGATTAATCCTGAGAAGAAGTAAGGGAAAAAATTATAAATATAAAAAAATAAAAAAAAAATAAAAAAAATAAAAAAATAAATAAAAAAAACAAAAAAAAATTACATTTTATTTAAGAAACCTGTAACTGTGAAAAATACCTGTTAGGATATTCCAAGGTAGGTAGTGTATTGTGCAGGCTTTATACCCACATTCATTACAGTTATTAACAAATTTTGTTACTTTACAAATGGGGCATTAATTTGAAGTGCTATTATATCTAAATAAAATGTAATTAATATAACTTGGTATATCAGTAAATAAATGCAATTAATATTTATTTAGGTTTTCAACTGATAGATGATAGCCTAAGCTCAACTAGCTAACAACATTTTGCAGAAAGTGTATGGATTTCAGAAATTTTCATATGCTACACCAAATTAATGACAATATTGCTGTAAAAAATCTTTAATAAGTCTACACACTCTTCTGAATGATGATATGCTTCTTTTCGATTTCTATGTGGATATATCAAAATGCAGTACAGCACAGTACATACCTACTATGTACAAAAATCAGCAGACAAACACACACACACACACTTACATGCAGTGCATACAGTACTTTTTCACATATTATTACTACCTGTACTGCTGCATTCATTACTATATTTAACAGTCAACAGACCTTCTTCAAAACTTACAATGAAAGAAAGCTACACAATAAGAAAGAATGAGACAGATTTTTACATAACTGCTACACTAACTTCGCAGTATCTTGCAGTCTACTGCTGGGTCTTTAGCCTTTATTACCTAAAGAATTATGATATTTTCATGGGAGGCCAGACCTCCAAACTGTGTAATAATAAGATATATATTGTATCTTATTATTACATTGCATATTACTAACAGGTTATCAAAATGTGGAACCAAAAAACACACACAAGAAACAGTTAATTGGGAATTTTGGTTTTCACTCGGCATTTCTTACTTCTAGAGGAGTCTGACCAAATGAAGACCAAATAGCAATAACCACATCCTACCTGAATGCTCCCAAAAACAGGTAGTAAAGTTCAGTGACTTCAGTTGATGTTATTAACTTAAGGAAAAAGACTACTTTTATGCCCAAAGGGAATTTTATTGAATTTTCAAATAATGCTTCATTCTAGTTAGTATGCTCTTTCTCTTACAGAACTCTATGGGTCATCTAAATATAATCTTCCCCTGATATTACTAACAGCTACATTAACTGAACTTTTTTTATTCAAAATACCACTTAAGTGTCTGTTCACCCCTTAAAATCAAAATTTCACATTATTTTAGTATTTTGCTTTCTCTGCTTTCAGTTGCATGATTAAATCATTTTAATTGAGTAAACAGTCTATTTATTCCATTAATTTCAGTTATTCAAATCTTCATACTGCTTAATGGAGGAAATACTAGAGTAAAGAAAGAAATATATTTCAACGTAGCAAGCTTGATGCTTATCTCAAAGGATGTATTTTAGGTGCATCTATAATATGAACCATTTTCGAAGCTGATCAAAGGTAAGCATAGTATTACACATTCCACCATTTACATTATGTACAGGCAATGTATTCACAGCCTATTTCTTTAAAAAAAGTCACTAAATATCATTATGAAAAACCTTACCCTAGGCCTTGGTTTTTTAGTTGCACTACTCTGATGATCGAACATTTTCTTCTTCTTGTCAATGTAGTCATCCAGAGCTTCCATGCGATTGAATGCTTTTTCGTGGATCTTGGCAAAATTAGGTACTTTCAATTTGCGTGCAAAAGACACAAAACGTGGAATACCAGAACCTGCGACCCTGGCCTCTGAAAATTGTAATGAGCACAGTAAAAAAACTGAACTAGAAATAAAACAATGAAGATGCTTTAAAATTTCTTAATCCCTTCTTACTCCATAATAAACTTGCAAAGGTGTTGTGGTATTTCTTATACAGGCAGCTCCCGGTTACCATTGGTATCAGTCACCAGCATTTCAGTTTTGCAGTGCTTGTTCAACATTCATAGCTGGGTTTTACCCTCCTTAGGGTTTATAGCACCATTGTCTGGTCATTGGTGGCTTATCCTATGCGCAGAGACCACCTCATAAAATACAAACATAAGAAATATGCATCTTTTCCTTGGCTCTTTTAAAAAGTTGTCCTTCACTTCGCTGTATCCAATACTGAATGTAATCTTATATTACTATTATATTATAAAATACAAACAAACCAATCATGTTTTGGTTTGGAAAAATCAGCTGACAGAGGTAAGTTTATTTCGCCACATCTAATTCAACTCAAGACACTTCCTTGCCCCCTATTTAGTGTAAATTAATCTCTAGAAACTCTATTTATATGGGACAAGGTTATGTTTCATTACTTGAAGCATTTTAAAGCCAAAATATGGCTTAAATGTCTTGTGAAACTAGATTTAGTTCTTTTTTCGTTAATATGTGGCACCATTGCAATCATATTTTGGTTGGAAAAATTAGCTGTCAGAGATAAGTTTATTTCACTGCTTTTAACTCAATTCAGAACAATTTTCTTGCTTCTATTTAGCATAAATTAATCTCTACAACTCTCTTTATACGGGACAAGGTTATGTTTCGTTATATGAAGTGTTTTAAAGTTGAAATATACCTTAAATACATCTTCTTGTGAACTAGATTTAGTTTTTTATTTGTCAATAGATGGCACCAGGAGCATGATTTTTGTGTAAAAAAAAAATTAAAAGTTTCAACTATTTTCACCCTGTTTCACCATAATGTGAGCTTTATGCATTTATTCATGCCCCAGATTTTTCATTAAAATACTTTTTTCTCCACTATTATTTGCAGTCGAGTTTCATCCATGTTACTAATGCACAATAATATATAGTCATTAGAAAGTTTGAACATTGTTTTCTCAGCTACAGCTACAATTGCAGCTTAGATTTAGCAGTACTACTATATTTCCACGATGATATTTTCTCCATAGCGAATAAATGTATAATTAAAAAATATATCCGTCTTATTCTATTTAATTAACGTCATTTGTAACAAAACTATGGAAATTATTTACTATCGTACAACAGCTGAAAAGCAAGCAAAACATTGTTATCAGATTCGGTTGGGTTGTTATAGCAAAACAACTGTTTTCATTCACTGTTTATGGCTGTCGCAATTAAGCAATGATTATAATGTTGCTAACGATACTTTTATTATTCTCATGTGCTTTTTTAACTTATTTAACTAGAAGATATGGTAAATAAAATGATGGAGGAAGGAAACATTTGTGTATTCTAAAAAAAAAGGTGACTTTTTCCTCTCCCTCTCATTCTAGGCCAAGATTTACTTATAAGTTCATTGAATCTGACGTTAAAAATTTGTAAAACTACCATACAGACCATACTTAAATGATTAGGCAAATGAAATTTCACATTTTTATTACACAGTTATCACATATTAGGGCAAAATCTCTGGCCATGACACTATCTAAGGAATCATTAACCAGTCTAGGGCACCGTAAGGTGGATTGTGGTGCCGTAGACTTTCGAATTTCGGTTAGTGATGATTTTCAGTTACCGTCATACCCCAAGGAACGGAACCCGTCGGTAACCGGGGGCTGCCTGTACACAACCTAATTGAATGAATTCATTTCTTACACCGAAATTACTACTAAATTTTAACTCACAAATTTTGTTTAATACTGTTTACCATTATATATCTGAAATCTATGAGAATATGAGAAGTTGATGTCTCTCAATGGAGTATTAATAGTAGTTGACATATATAGTCAACTGATGTACATGTGCTAAAAATAAAAGAAGAAACAGATTTTCTATTTCTCCATCATTCACTCTTCTAATTCATGAAATGAATGGTAAAAAATGACTATAATAAATATCTAAAAATGGTAAAAAAATGACTATAATAAATATCTAATAGTTTATGTAAGGATAATATTACTGCATATACATCATCAGATGACTAAAGAATCTTAAATCACGATAATTATCATAAATATTTAATTAAATAAATGTGCATAAAGTCCAGATTTTCACAAGAGTGAACATTTAGATGGTGAACTACCAGATGTTAGGGGATGCATGAAAGTAACTCAACAACCCATTTACGTGTCTGCACACAACATCTTGGTGACAATGAAATTAATTCTATTTTCATGAGGAAAACAAACAATATCTTTAAATTTTATAGATGCTATAATAAACCTATTCAAGGAACATACAATGCTGTAAAAACATTCCAAGAATGAAAACTTATAGTGAAAACTGGCATGTAACAACACCAAAGGAAAAGGATTTTCTCAGCATAGTAAAATTGAAAGAGTACTACATAATACCCTCAAGAATAAATTGCTGGTTAAATACTTCACTCTTGTTACTCCTACTCAAAAAAATTTGCGTGTCACTTAAAAAACATCAAGTAAAGTACCTTTTCCATCTTCTGCTGGAGCATCGCCTCTGCCAACATTGAAAAGTGGTTTCATTATCTTAGATGTCTCCTGGCCTTTCCCCTCAGTTTTTGGTGTACCATTTGGAAGTTTGGTTGATACCACTCCAGATTTTTCCGAGTTGTTAGGTGTACCTGCAGCTAACATTCCAGATCCCAATCCTGACTTTCTTGAACTGTTGGGGGTACCTGCAGCTAGTTTTACTGATACCATTCCTGATTTTCTTGAGACGTTTGGTGTCATCTTATTTAAATTTTGTGATGTTACTTCAGTCTTTCTTGATCTGCTAGGTGTTGGAGTTCCTGATTTTGCTGGTATTACTCCAGACTTCCTTGAGAAAATTGGTGTTCCTGTGACCAACCTTTCTGGCAGAGATCCAGACTTCCTTACACTCCCCGGGTTTGTTGGCCTTATACTTTGCCTCTTTTCGTTTCTAAAATAATATTTCAAACACATAGAATCCACACAATTACAACAGCAACAAAATAAAAAATAAAAATATTTCATTATCATAATTATGAGAAATGCATGAAATTTTACAAAGGTAAACTCCACTCCTGAAAGGACATAACCCTGTATAGAATGACTTGAGGACAAATATCACACAATTAGGTTAACTTGAGGACCACATGAATCTCCCTTTTAATTACATGAAACAAAACTGAATATCATAGAAAAATGTGTAACTTCTAAAACATCAAACCTGGCTCAAGCCTACCTAGTTTCATTTAATGTTTACATGGGCAGGAATCCAATATATTCCTACATTTTTACCATCTTTATATATCTGATAGCACTTCTAGAAATTCTGAAAATTTGTCTCGGCATACTTGTATACCTAATTGTTTTAATGGGTGACACTACTGCACACAATTCTGCTGTGAAAACAGAATTGATAGAAAAGGAAAGGAAAGTTTCGGAGTGTTTTTGGTTGGGGACATGAACTATATTCTTATTACCTGACAAAAGATTTAGACCCCCTCAGGGGGGTTAAAAACAAAATTATTTGGGCCCAATAGTAAGTTTCCTTTTTTTTTTTTTTTTTTTTTTTTTTTTTTTTTTGTTTTACCCCAAACTTTCATGATTCAAGTTGAGCAAATTCACAATAGTACGAACTTTTCACTAGAACCTAACTAAATGTTATACACAAGATTTTCACAGATGTGTGACATTTGCAAATCATCAAGAAGCCCTGCAAAAGTGTTTGTTTAATTTTTTATGTAATTCTCTCTCTCTCTCTCTCTCTCTCTCTCTCTCTCTCTCTCTCTCTCTCTCTCTCTCTCTCTCTCTCTCTTTTACTGAGATGAGAGAATTTTTATGGTACCTGTTTATATTTAATAATATTCTCAAATATTAATAAGATTTAGTTAAATAATAATTATAAGGATACTTAATACAGTTAGTACCTTCATACTTCAAACTTGAATCTGTTCCAGAGGGGTTGTTGTTCGAAGTACAATTTGGTTCGAAATATGAAAAACAAATTATACCCATAAGAAATAAAGGGAATCAGGATAATTAATTCCATGCAACCCAAAAAGTCCCCCTTTTCACATTTTTTCTATTATTAATGTGATAAAATGTTAAATTAAGAGTGTAAATTAATGAAACAGTACATATGAAATGAAATTTTTGAAATTTTATTTTTTCTGTGTATAATATACGAACTGTTTGGTTAAAATTGCGCCCGGCCGGCTGGGGATGGAGGGAGGGGAGCAGGGAACCCGGTTTGCTTCTTTAGCAAAACCAGAATTGGTTTGCAGTATGCAAAGGTTGTGAAATAATTAAAATAAAAATTTTATTTTACCATCTTAGGTTAACAGGGAAAATATCAAGGAATCGATAGTGGTGGTGTCTCTGAGAGAGAGGAGAGAGATGAGAGAGAGAATAGAGAGAGATGAGAGACGACGAAAGAGACGAGAGAAGAGAGAGAAGGAGAGACGAGAGAGAGAATGAGAGAGAGAGAGAGAGAAGTAGTCAATCAGTGGTTTACAATTGGAGCTTTAAGTGCCAACCAAATGATATTCAATTATGCCACAATACATCAACTTACTGTTGGCAAATGGCCGACTTTTAAAATAAATATGAGGATTTTGCAAACAAATAAGTAATAAGTCAAGAATGCCAGAGAAGGAGGGAGAGATAAAATAACTTTTCACAAGGAAGCCGTTTAAACAAACAATCGAAGGCATGCAGAAGCTGAAAGCGGCACCAGTTTGTTTATTACAGAGCTAAGTTACTTTTACAGTAGTAAAACATTGTAAAAAGCAATTGTCACTAGATAGGTATTTTACCAAAACAAAAATAAAAGTGATTTGGGCAGATCCAGTGTAAGTGAAAGAAATGGGCAAATAATCATCACAGCCCAGCTGAGCTGATAAGTCAGTGCCTGGGAAGCAGACCTACTCTCTCTCTCTCTCTCTCTCTCTCTCTCTCTCTCTCTCTCTCTCTCTCTCTCTCTCTCTCTCTCTCCTCTCTCTCTCTCTCTCTCTCTCAGCACACCAAACACTGACTTGAGCAAGCTTTGTTCTCTCTTTTTTTACTGATAGCATTTGATTGCTTTCATGTTTTATCATTGTTAAATTTATTGTGAAATAACATTTTATGTTTTATGTGAATTGGTACTGCTTTTATGTACGTATTATAGTAAAGATGTTACTGTCTCTTCTCTCTTCAACAATACCATGACGCACGATAACTTAAAATCATTCATTTATTTTTTTTTTATTAGTCAAAAATATAAACATCCCCTCCCTCTACCTCAAGTTAGCTGTGTGTCACCTCAATGATGAATGATTTTGTTAATCGTTTATGCTAAATTTTATTGTGAAAAGCTTTGTTCTTTCATTTACTATTTTGTTAATATTGTTCAACTAGAACGTCTCACTCAGCGCACCAAACACAGGCTCAATTAAGACTTTTTTTTTTATTGCATTTAATTGTTTTCATATTTTATCATTACATTAAATTTATTGGCAAGTTCCCTTTTTTATGTGAATTATTATTGCTTTTACATACACACACAGTAATATTTTAACTCTCTTCTTCTCTCCTCAACATAACGCTCCCCAGTTCAGTCTCAAGTCAGCTGGGCGTGATGTCACCGTGGTTAAGTACAATTTTATACATCTTTTATGATAAATTTTATATTGAAAGCTAAATTTTTATCAAATGCTTTATACTTTTATTTATTTTGTCAAATATGGTTATCATTAAAATGTTATTGTTATAATACAATTAAGTTTGTTCATACTTACCTGGCAGATATATATATAGCTGTATTTCTGACGTCCGACAGAATTTCAAAACTCGCGGCACACGTAGTGGGGCGGCCAGGTGGTAGTACCCATTCCCGCCGCTGGGAGGCGGATATCAGGAACCATTCCCATTTTCTATTCATATTTATTCATGACCCTTGTCTCCTGAGGGGAGGAGGGTGGGCACTCTAATTATATATATCTGCCAGGTAAGTATGAAAAAACTTAATTGTATTATAACAATAACATTTTGTTCATGAAACTTACCTGTCAGATATATATATAGCTGAATCCCACCTTCGGATGGTGGGTAGAGACAGACTAGGATTTTTAGAAAGGAAAACTTAAATTAAATAAAAGATTAAACTTATTGGTTTCCTTACCTGTTAGCAAAGTAGACTCTGTGATTACTGTCACTTAAAGCCTGCTTATGCTTTTATCAGAGTTGCCAGCCAGGTTTGGACCTGTATGCTGGTGCACTCTGGATGCTCTGTCAACGGGGACGTGACCACAATGTGACAAGATCATCTAGCCAAACATATGGCAGTAACACAGCAACCGACCACCACCTGACCAACTAACCAAAAAAACCCCTGACATTAACACTAAGGAATGGGAGATTTCCACAGAAGATCTCACCTCACCAAAAACACAATAAAACTAACCTAACTAAGCTAAGGGATAGGGAGAGAGCTACCTTCAGCCCCCAAAACTGTGTCTGCCGAAATGTAAGGCCCCAAAGAACTACAGTTCTCGTAAATCGTTCACATCCCGGAGGTAATGTGAGGCGAATACGGAATTGCTCCTCCAGAAGGTGCTATCAAGAATATCTTTGATAGACATATTCCTTTGGAAGGCAAGAGAAGTAGCTACGGCTCTGACCTCGTGACTTTCACTTTAAAGAGGCTCAAATCAGTCTTCTGGCAAGATGAATGAGCCTCTTTAATGACGTCCCTCAAGAAGAAAGCAACAGCATTCTTCGACAACGGCAAATCTGGGTCTCTTCACCGAGCACCAGAGATTACCTGAGGGACCTCTTATCTCTTTAGTCCTATTCACATAGAACTTGAGAGCCCTGACAGGGCACAGGGCTCTCTCTGGTTCTTGACCACGAGACTCGATATTCCTTTGATTTCAAAGCTCTTTGGCCAAGGATTAGACGGGTTCTCGTTCTTAGCCAAGAAAGATGGGTTCAACGAGCAGACAGCGTTGTCTCCCTTGAAGCCCACTAGGCTACTGAACGCTTGGATTTCACTAACTCTCTTCGCCGTCGCCAGAGAAGCTAGGAAAAGCGTTTTTCTCGTCAAGTCCCTTAGAGAAGCTTCATGGAGGGGTCTCAAAGGGACTTAGCATCAGATGTTTCAAAACCACATCTAGATTCCATGAGGGCGGTCTTGCCTGTGGAATCTTGGTGGTTTCGAACGACCTTAAGAGATCGTGCAGATCCTTATTGTCGAGAGGTCCAGTCCTCTGTGGCGAAAAAACGGCAGACAACATACTCCTATAACCTTGATTGTAGGAACTGCCAATTTCTGCACATTTCTTAGATAGAGTAAGAAATCCTGCTATCTGATTCACCGAGGTCGTGGAAGAGGAAATTCCTTCCTTTTTGCACCATGCCCTGAAGGAGGACCACTTAGACTGGTAGACAGCTCTTGAAGAGGCTCTTCGAGCATTAGCGATTGCTCTCGCAGCTGCCTTTGAAAAGCCTCTCGCTCTGGCCAACTTTTTCGATAGTCTGAACGCAGTCAGAGCCAGAGCGGAGAGTTTTGGTGAAACCTTTTGAAGTGAGGCTGTCTGAGTAGATCTCTCCTCCAGGGCAACGTTCTTGGGAAGTCCACAAGGAATGTCATGACCTCTGTGAACCACTCTCTTGCTGGCCACATTGGGGCAATCAGAGTCAACCTTGTCCCTTCTGAAGCTGCGAACTTCCTCATTACGTCCCCCATGATCTTGAATGGGGGAAAGGCGTAAAGATCCAGGTCTGTCCAGTTCCAGAGCAACGCGTCCACTGCAATTGCCCCTGGATCCAGAACCGGGGAGCAATACAGAGGAAGCCTCTTCGTCCTTGATGTAGCGAACAGGTCTACTAGAGGACGTCCCCACAATCTCCATAATTGTTGACAGACTTCCTGGTGCAAGGTCCATTCTGTTGGTAGAATCTGATTTCGTCGACTGAGAAGGTCCGCCCTGACATTCTGAACCCCTGCCACGAATCTTGTCAGGATCTTGATGCGCCTTGCGTCCTGCCCATAGCAGAACTTCCTTTCGGCCAGGAGAAAAAGGGATCTGGAGGTGAGTTCCTCCCTGATTCTTTAGATACGCAAGGGCTGTGGTTACTGTCTGAGTTGACTTGAACAACCTTGCTTGACAGTTTGTCTTCGAAGAACTGCAGCGACAGGAATATCGCTGCCAGTTCCTTTACATTGATGTGCCAGGCTACCTGCCCTTCCCCCCTCTCCAGGAGCCTGACACTTCCTCCCCCTAGTGTTGCTCCCCAACCGGAAATGGAAGCGTCTGAGAACAACACTAGGTCGGGGCTCAGAAGATTTAAGGAGAAGCCCTCTCGTAACTTCTGAGGTTGAGCCACCATCTTAAGTGGACTTTTACCTTGTTGGAGATCCTTAGGATCGCATTCAGGTCCTCTTTCGACGTCCATTCTTCCGCAAGGAAAAATTGAAGAGGCCTGAGGTGCAGTCTTCCAAGCGCGAGACAAACTTTTCTAGCGAGGAAATGGTGCCCAGCAGACTCATCCACTCCCTCACCGAACAAGCTTCTCTCTCTAGGAAGGCTGCGACTTTCTCTAACCCAGTCGCTGACGTTCCTGGATGGAAACGCCCGCCCGAAAAGCCCTGAATCCATCTGAATTCCCAGATACACGATGGACTGTGTCGGGGTCAGATGCGACGTTTTCGGAGTTGACCAAAAGACCCAGAGACTTTGCTAGGGCTAACGTAAACTGAAGGTCCTTCAGACACTTCTGCCTCGACGACGCATGCATGATCAGCCAATCGTCGAGTATAGGGATATCTGATCCCTGACGAATGGAGCCACTTCGCTACATACCTCATTATCATTGTGAAAACCATCGGGGCCGTGCTGAGACCGAAACAAAGGGCTCTGAATTGCCAAACCCTGTTGTCTAAGACGAATCTCAGGTACTTCCTTGAAAGAGGTGGACGGGGACGTGGAAGTACGCGTCCTGCAGGTCCAGAGACACCATCCAGTCGCCAGGTCTCAGGCTCCCAGCACCGACTGAGGCGTCTCCATTTTGAATTTTGATCTTT
This sequence comes from Macrobrachium nipponense, assembly GCF_015104395.2. Classification (NCBI taxonomy): domain Eukaryota; kingdom Metazoa; phylum Arthropoda; class Malacostraca; order Decapoda; family Palaemonidae; genus Macrobrachium; species Macrobrachium nipponense. Next base: position 66,770,827 of record NC_087218.1, on the reverse strand, counting down.
TCTACAAAAAGATTGAGCCTGCTCACATCCAGGACCGGGCGCCAACCTGACGACTGCTTCGGCACTAGGAAAATCCTGTTGTAGAAGCCCGGTGACTCCAGGTCCAAGACTTGTTTCCACCGCTCTTTTTTCGACCATCTGGTCTAAACGATCGAAAGAATACTTTCTTCTCTCCCTGATAAAGATGGAGAGAGGTCTCTGGGAGTTGATGTTAAAGGAGGATGTAAAAAGGGGATCTTGTACCCCCGCTACTATCTTGAGAGTCCAAGGATCCGCCCCTTTCTGCCTCCAAGCCTCCGCAAAGAATTCCAGTCTGGCCCCGACTGGCGTCTGAAGGACGAGATCTTCATTTGCTGGTTTTGGGTTTGAATGAAGCTCTTCCTCTCGAAAAAACCTCTCCCTCGAGGAGCTGCTCTCGAGGTGCCCCTGCGCGAAAGGGTTTGACTTTCTTCGGGGGTTTGCTGAATGCCGAAGTGGAAGGAACTGCTGGACGTCTTGAAGACTGTACCAAGAGGTCCTGGTCGCCTTCTCTTGCAAACTCTTTGCAAGATCCTTTACCATAGCCTGGGGGAAGAGATGGTCCGAAAGAGGCGCAAAGAGCAATTCCGCTTTCTGATCGGGAGATACCGACTTAGCGGTAAAATTGCAAAGAAGAGCTTTTCTTTTTCTCTTGCAGGAAAGCAGTTCCAAAATGAGAAACTAGCTCCTCCGAACCATCCCTGACGGCCTTGTCATACATGACAACACGCTGGACAGCTCCCCCAGACTGAGAGAATCAGGACTTCTAGACTGAAGGTCTAAAACTCCCAGACACCAGTCTAGGAAATTAAAGACATTTAGGGTGCGAAGCAGTCCCTTCAATGGTGGTCCGTCTCCACAGGAGTCCAGGACACCTTAGCAGACGATAAGAGAGACCTCCTCTGAGCGTCCACTAACTGGAGAAGTCACCCAGAGCGGACGAAGGAACCTTTACTCCCACGTCCTCCTTGGTTTCATACCAAATTTATCCTTTCCCTTTGGCGAGTCTAGAGGGCGGATGGGCGAAAGTGGTCTTGCCCTGATCCTTCCTTCTAGACATAAAGTCTTGAAGCTTCTTAAAAGCCCTCTTGGTCGACAGCGATGTCTTCATCTCGACGAATTCAGGGGTCTTAACGGTCTTGGAAGACGAAAGTTGAGAGGGAGGAGACTAGGGGCTGCCGGCTGGAACTTCTCCCGAAGGATGAACGTAACAGCCTGACAAGAACCTTGTAGTCCGAGACAGCTGAAGCTACCGGCTGTTCTTCTTCGACGGAACTCCCTGGACTACTAAGTTCCCCTTCCTCCCTAAGAGGAACTGGAGAACGTCCATCAGGAGAGGGAGTACGTCCAGCAGTCTCAATCCTGAACAATGACTTCCGTTGGTTGGAAGTACCCGCTACAGGTACGGGAATCGCCCTTACGTCGATCCTTAGAAGGACTGGAGCCATCTTGTGAAATAGGAGCGTCCTTAGAAGCAACGGAAACTGTCTTAACAGACACGTCCCTACGAGAGGAAGCGCGAGCTTCCTGACGAGAGGCGCCAAAGCGTCCTGCTTAGCCAAGCAAGCGTCCTGCTGAGCGTCCTCAAAAGCGTCCTGCCTCGCTCGAAAAGCGTCCTCTTCGAACGGCGAGCGTCCTGAGGAGCGTCCTCAAAGGCGTCCTGTCGATAACTCAAAGCGTCCTGCTTCGAACACCGAGCGTCCTGCCAAGCGTCCTCAAAAGCGCCTTGTAGAGAGCGCAAAGCGTCCTGCTTAGAACGCCGAGCGTCCTCAACAGCTCCCTGCCGAGAGCGCAAAGCGTCCTGCTTTCGAACGCGAGCGTCCTGGCGAGCGTCCGCTCTCCTGAGAGAGCGAAAGATCTACTCGGAGAACGAGAACGGTGACGATCCGGAGGAGGAGAGAGAGACGAGCGAGACGAGAGAGAATGAGACTGCTTCGTCCTCTTGACGGGCAGCCGGAACGTCCTTCCTACGCTTAGGCTCGACTGCTGCTGGTGGGCGAGTCCTCTGAGCCAATCAGCGTAATCTGGTCCTGAAGGGACACTAGGATATCCTTCGTAGGTGACGAAGGAGCATAAGAAGGGGCAGGACTGAGCCTGCGAGAAGGCGAGGGGCGAGGGGACGCTTCCTTCCTTCTAGCAGGTACAGCTATCTGCCTCTCAGGTGAACACGCCTGTGCGTGGAAACCAACGTCCTCGTCGGTAGAAAGCCTCCCTCTCTTCTGAGGAGGAAAGGCGTCATAAGCATCCTCTGACGAAAGCGGAGACATAGGACGTGAAGCGTCCTCAAAGCGAAAGGTCCTTTTCAACGGACGCGAGTCTCTCCGAGCGCTCCACCCCTTGCGCGGGGAGGACGCTTCGGAGGACGAAAAGCATCTTTCAGGACACGCGCTCGTGCGCGCTCCTGGCAGCCTGGGATTTAGCAACAAGGCCTGCCGAAGGGGGGACGCCAGATCGGTGGGGAGCGCCCCCGTAAAACCCTCTTGCGCTTTCGACATACCCACTCCCTGAGTCCTGGGAGTCCGATAGAGGTCTAGGCCTAGAGGCATTATGGGGCCGATCTGACGCCCCCTCCACAACACTAGGGGCACTAACACAAACTTTCACAAGGCCAGTTTCTAGGGCCAAAACTTTAGATTCGAGAGCACGAATAGACTCAAGAATCAGAGAAAGGGTGTTACCTTCTCCAGACACAGCACTGGGGCCCGAAGGCAACAAAACAGGATTAGGTTGAGCAAAATCTACTGGTGTTAGAGGAGGAGAAATGTTACTTTCCTTACCTTTAGTAGAACTGCCCTTGGAGGAAGACCTCCTGACTCTATCGCGCTCCAATTTACGTCGATAGGTCTCATACATCTTCCATTTATCATCATCCAAATCCTTGCATTCATTGCACCGATCATCAACCAAGCAAACATGCCCCCTGCAATCCATACAAACTGTGTGAGGATCAACTGAAGGTTTAAGAAGCCTCACCTTACATTCACTCCTCACACACACTCTGAAACTTCCAGTACTTGATCCCGACATCATGTACACAGAAAAGCCAATCCAAAATCAAAAACCAATCCACTATTACGCGTGCCAATCCAACAATCCAGAAGTCGATACCAAAAGTCAATCCAGATAATATTAAGCGAGATAATCAAAAATCCTAGACGGAGGTACTGTAAACAGTTGTTTGCAGCACCGGCGACAGAAAAAATATGAATAGAAAATGGGAATGGTTCCTGATATCCGCCTCCCAGCGGCGGGAATGGGTACTACCACCTGGCCGCCCCACTACGTGTGCCGCGAGTTTTGAAATTCTGTCGGACGTCAGAAATACAGCTATATATATATCTGACAGGTAAGTTTCATGAACAAACTATATATTGTAAATGAAAAAAAAATTACAGTTTAACTTGCAAGACCCAGTAGGCCATCAAATACAAGTATAAACTAGATAATCAGTCAATTCAAGGTGCGAGCATTTGTTCGACAAACGATAAAAAAGTCTAGAAAATTTCGTTCGAAAAATGGAAAGTTTGACATAAAAAACGTTCGACAAACGAGGTACCACTGTAATAATAATAAGGGAGAAGGCCTTTTCTGAGGGCAGTAGCACTGAATACTACTATAGATGTTTCAATAGCATTTAATTTATATACAGTCTTCTCAATTCTTCTTACTATCTTTTTCTCATGTAGGTATATTAAGTTTCCTAAGAACATATAAAAATCATATAAAAATTTCAGTTGTCTTAGGTTTATTTCCTTTAATGTGTCGACAGTGCACAGTCAGTCATCTATGAGAGTACAAAAGTAAGTGAATTAAGATATGTGGTTTGCAGGTATTTATAGCAAGCAGGGTGTATACAATTGGTGGGTAGGTCATAAGCGAGGATTTTAATTGGATGTAGGCTAAATTGGATGTAGGCTAGTGTCGAAATCTATCCCTGAGGCATTCAGATCTCCTTGGTCTGTCCAGGATTGTTGGCAGGGGTTTGGTTTTGGCTGGGGTACCCACTACCGGGTGGTAGGTATTGTAAGTCATCCAAGTGACATCTCATCAGTTTCTGGCACTCTTTCTCTCAACAAGAACCCCATCAAAGACACCCGACAAGACATTAATATGCCAGTCGAGAGAATCTATACAGCAAGGAATGTCCCCAGGCTTCCCCTTGCCCAGGGTGACTTTAATCTAGGGTATAGACAGGTATTGTTTAGTCGTCTACTGACTTTTTACATAAACATCAAGACTCTCCATCTACAGGTATCATAGCCTCTCCACAAACATTCCAGTCGACAAGACGATTGAGCATATCCTCAATAAAGTACTATATAGATGAGAACACACGAGCTTTGAACATCCCCAAAGGAGCCCTAAAAGCCCTTCTTGAAATATGGAACAAGAAGGCCCCATTCACCACTCAAGGACATCTTTATTGCCAGATTGGCAGCACCATGAGGGGATCTATTTGCCAATATCTACACAAGTGTCATCGAAGAAAGGGTTTTCAATAAGATCCCCTGCCCTCCTCAATACCATAGTTACATAGACGACACCTTCATAAGTCAACAAAGAAGAGTTTCTTGAAATTTTAAGGACTTTTGAAAAATGCTCCGTCCTCCACTTCACATATGATCATAACACTGATGGTGCCATACCCTTCTCGGACGTTTGGGTACAGCAGACTCTTATGGATTATACCACCATGGTTTATAAAAACTCACGAACCAGGGTCTATGCCTTAATGGGTCCAGTAAGTGCCCAGACAGATATAAAAGATCTGTGGTAGATGCCTCTCCATCACGCCTTCACATACTGCTCCATGTGGAGACACCACAAGGGAGATAGAAAGGTCCACACAAATCCTCATCAACATCAACTTGACAAATCATATGGTCGAACATAAAACCTGAGACTCCATAAATAACTGGCACCGGTAAAGCATGACAGAAACCAACAACGACCAAAGTGGATCTATAAAAATATTTTATAAAAACTATACACACCACAGATATTTAGATGAAAAGGTTATCAGGAAAATAATAATACATGGAAAATGTCTTCCCTTCTGGAGAAGGGGATAAAATTTACCTCATAATTTATTATGAAAATGAAAACCAGCTAGCTGCATCTTAAAAACAACCCGGATGCCTCACAAACGTCTTTGAAGAGAGGGACTGTAATCTACGAATTTACATGCCCAGTGGAAGGATGCCACCACTCCTATGTCAGGATGACCACTAGCAGACTCAAAGCGTCTCCCCTGCCACCTTCAGGAAGGGGCCATTTTCAGCCATTATAGATAACCATAACAGAAGACCAGAAAGAGCTGAGCTCATAACGAACGTAGAAATTATTGACCAAGCACCGAACTGAAGACATCTACGGTTTCTCGAGGCACTACATATGAATTACAAAAAAAAAAAGCAGAGTATCAACACAGTAAAAGAAACAAAGTTTCCCCCTACCATCATAAGAAGACATACAAGAAACCAACCGACACAGTACACTGTCACGAGAGAGAGGAGGAGAGATTGAAAAAGAGAGAGAGAGCTGCAAGCCAATGACATGTCACCTGGATGGCGTATAATACCTACAACCAACAGTGATGGGTACCCCAACCAACACCCATCCCCCACCAACAACCCTGGACAAACCCAGATCTCAACACCTCAGGGGCAGATTTCGTCACCAACCTTCAACCAATTAAAATCCTTGCTTACCTGCCTGCTATAAATACCTGTAAACCACGTACGCATCTTAATTTACTTACTTTTATATTCTAAGTTCCTCATTGAATGAGTGATTTCCTGCTAGGCTACCAATCTGGTGGTCCGAAGTTCAATTCTCGGCTCTACCAACACAGAATCAGAGAAATTTATTTCTGGTGATATGAATTAATTTCTCGATACAATGTGGTTTGGATCCCACAATAAGCTGTAGGTCTCGTTGCTAGGTGAGCAATTGGTTCCTAGGCACATAAAAATATCTACTTAATCCTTCGGGCCAACCCTAGGAGATCTGTTAATCAGCTCAGTGGTCTGGTAAAACTAAGATAAGACAATTGAAATCTTTATATGTCCTTAGGAAACCTGATATACCAGCTACATGCTGATGAGAAAAAGGTAATAAGAAGAATTGAGAAGATTTAATCGAAATGAAATGCCATTGAAACAGCTATAATATTCAATAACAACAATAATAATAATTAAACTGTAATTACAAAATTCGTATGTGATACGTATTTTAAATAAACAATATATCTTTTCTTCAGCTTTTGTTTAACTCACTGAAGGGAAGCTGGAAGCCACAGATGTGAAATATGTCAATTTAATGTGACAGGATGGGAGAGTGTTGTGGCGCTCTCTCTCTCTCTCTCTCTCTCTCTCTCTCTCTCTCTCTCTCTCTCTCTCTCTCTCTCTCTCTCTCTCTCTCTCTCTCTCTCTCTCTCTCTCTCTCTCTCTCTGTAATAATTTATTTCTAAATAATTCCACTCTCTTAAGTAAGGACAATTCCCCGCTTCATTCTCTCCTTCGTAGTTAGCATGTAGATCATTTTAAACTGATCTAATTTTACCTTTTCCATCTAAAACTGTAAATGCGCCGTTCTAAAACATAGGCACATAAGTAAGAGTGCATTCATCCAAGAAAAAGCACTGTTGGTTCATGAAAAGTAATTTCAGAACAGAGCGAAAGAGACAGAATAAAGAATTTCTTAACAACCAGGTTGAGAAGACTTCCAAAAATAGATCGGTAGGAAGGGGGAAAGAAGAAAGAAATTGTATGTATGTAATCTTCACACTCACCTATATTTTTGTCAACCATTTACTTCTCTTTTAAGGGTACTGTATTAAGCTAACTTTTAAATGAAATTACAGTAACTTTAATTTCATTTAAAAATTAGCTTAATACTTAGGGAGCATGATTAGGGTTATATTTAGTGTTTATATGTATCTTATTCTAATATGTACACTTTAACAGTTTATTGGACTTTAATTCAGAAAGGTAGAGGGTAATTAATTATAAATATATTTTTATGATCATAATTTTTGTTGATGAATTACTTGCTTGTAGTTTTAGTGCACTGCATTATTATTAAGAATATTTGTGCCAATGATTTTCAACCCTATTTACTCTATATGTATACTCTTGCATCTTTGAAACGCCTCTATAACCTATTCCTTTGACTGGGCTGTCAGTGCCAAATGATCTGAACTTCTATTCAGCATACTTCATTACTACTGAAAATAGTAATGAATGTAAATGATATCACTGGAATATGGAATATTAAATTTAGGCCAAATGCCAAGTGCTGGAACATATGAAGTTATTTGGCAAATGCAACAGAAGGAAAACCTCACAATTACACAACGAAACAATTGCTAGGAGGGTGGGAAGTAAAATGGAAGAAAGGGAATATGAATGGAGGTACAGTCAAAGGAATCAAAAGGGTTGCAGCTGGGGCCAAAGGGACACTGCAAAGAACCCTAAGTAATGCCTACAGTAGAGTGCATGAGGTACACTAACCACATACAAAGGTATTATATTATTAAAAATCTACATTACTAACAATTTACATACCAATATTAGTCTAGGACCTTTGGGTCATACCATATTGCTACTGTTCATTTAACCATGATCTGCAACTGTTTATGCTAAGAGGAACACTTCCCCAACAGATACTGGGCCCTCTGCAACCCAAGTAACATTCGCTGGCAGATTCTAGCCTTTGATCAAGTAGCTGGAAATTTACTTTATTGGGCTTCAATCCTTAGGACAGTTGCAAAAAACACCTACCATCCCTTGAAGGGAATTTTAAAGGAGAAGAACCAGGAAGTAATATTCCCTTCTTTTGGAGTTTGAGTAGCAAATTTGGTGCAGACATGAATTGCAACTACTGTACCTGAGGCAAAGAAATCGATGCCAAGAGCCAAGCCAACCCTAGAGATTCTGCTCCTCAATAAAATGAAGCCTTGCAGGACCACTTCAGGCCAAACCTGCAAGTGACTCATAAGACAAACACTACTCAGAAAGGAAGGAGACCACAAGTTCCCTACAGCAAACAAAGTGTGGGGCTGGTGGGGGTTTGCAGGATAAGTGGGAGACCTGACACTCAAAATAAAAATCAAAACCTGGACACTGGATCAAGCTATAGGGTTGTTACTTATTTTCCTTGGAAACAATCTTTACATTCTCCCCATTATTGGTAGCTTAAATCTTATGCACAAAGCTCAAAAAAGTTCATAGCTTTGAAATGACATGGTCCAGAAATGTCAGGCTTCTACCAACTGTTTGCAGTTCTTAAAGCTCCATGAGGTTAGCGATTGGTGACAGATTGCAACTGCCTCAACATGTTCCTGAGTTTACCCTTCAAGATGAGAGACAGTAGACTGAGAGAAGACATCCATTTGAAAAGGTGACTTCTTAACATTTCTGGACCACATGGGGTTAATTCCACATCTCAACCATCCGGCCTCCAGGAAATACCTTTGCTTAGCCTGGTTAGGTAAGGTGTAATAAGTGTAAGACTGGCTCATTTAAACACCAACAATATATCAGGGTATGACCACCAATACCCTAGAGGAGAGCTGATGCCCATGAAGAACAAGTCACTGGGTTCCACTCTACAGCAGTTCTTGAAGGGCACGACTCAGATGGCAGAGTGATAAATCTCCATAGGTTACTTGTCATCCCTGGAGAGGCTGTCTCTACAGCATATTCCAGTTCGATCTCTCTAGCTCAAAGAGGTAATGATGGACATCTGTAGGTGTAGAGAAAAACTGAAACTGAGACAGGGCATCCACCTTGTTCTGAAAGACCCAAAAGTTCTCTTAAAGGGTGGGGACACTACACATCAGACCTTCAGTCCTGTGGACAGCAGAGGAGCAAACAATCTAATAAATGTTAACCTTCAAGCATTCCTGACTTCATTGGAAGTAAAATGTCTGAGCAATAATCAATAACATGATTACCATAGCCTACTTAAAGAATCAAGGAAGCACTCACCCAACTAATCTGTGCTATGTGGCCATAGAGATCTTCACTTTGGCTGAGTCATATCACTCTCATTTCAAGATTCATCTCAGGCTCTCAAAACACCACCACCACCAACTTCCTCAACAGGAAACGCCAGATCCTCCCTTCCCTCAGCACAGAAGTCTGCAAGGTATTATAGAACCAGTGGGATCCCACTAGGTTAGATTCATTTAGAACCCCACTAAACTACAAGATGCCCCTGTATCGCTTCCCATAGCTTGACCAATGATTTGGGTTACAAACACGATTCTCGAAGTGTGGGATGGCTTGGAAGTCTAGTTTTACCCCTTCAGCCTGATCCATCTGTTTCTTGTGAAATTCAGGATCACAACTATGGGTGCATGATTCTTAGGGGACCCCTGTGGCAACAGGAGAGGTTCCCAGCCCTGCTGGCACTAATTGCAGACATCCTAAAGTCAGTGCCACCTACACAGGTTTCACAACAAATTGGACACCGCCAAACTGAGTGCATCAAGATTATTCAGAGTACATACACTCAGAGAAATGTTTTGGAGAGGCTGCAACTACTGTTATCACTACTCCCTGTAGAAAGTCAACAAACTTTAACAGGGAATGTTTCCCACTAACTACAACTGATCTGGGGAATAGTGTGAATGCTAAAAGATACTACCTATGGAATCTGAATCATCATTTCAGCTGTCTGTTCTGAGGTCAGGAGTCAAACCTCCCAGCTGGGATTTGGCTCTCATCCAGAAAGGCAAACAAGGCTACCTTATACGTATGCCCTCAACAAAGTCTCTCCATTCTTCAGGGCCTAATGATAAACACTGTCCCTCTTTCTAGCCCTAGCCTAGTCAAAATGAGTAAGTAATCGACATGCCTTGTCAGACAATGTTGCCCATAGAGAATTAGTTGTCCATTGGCCTTTCTTCTGTGAATTCATGACAACTCTCCCTTTCATCAATCCACTTCTATCTCCAGCATTGGAAAGTGACTCCCAACCATGACCTGTGATAGCCACGAGACTATATCTTCATGAAATTAAGGTCACAACCCTCCTCTTCCAGGCTGTTTCTGAATACTGGAATAAAAGGACCCACTCTAAAGGAAAACTGTGTTCTTGCTCTGGCAAGCCATTTCCAGGCCATATTTAAGATTCTCCAGGAGTCTGACACAATTCCAAATTAAAGCCATGAGGTTTGAGCAATATCCTCCTATGTGGCCTTCATGCAATGGGGCTTATAGTCACAACAGGAGATATTGTTCTAAAGTGTAGTGCATGAAGACAGCTCCTTCATCCTAACTTTCCTTGACTTACAAGGTTTCATGAAGCAAGTCAACTCACTTTGTAATGAGCACTCATTTCACTTGCTTCTAGTTATACCATCTTAAAGCCAAAAGTAGTATCTACTTCTCTCAATGCTGTGACTATCAAGTAAGACTGAACCTCACAATTTTGATCAAATAAAATATTTCTACTCATAGCTGGCTTTTATCCAGCATGCCAAAACAAACAATATCACCTTATGTTGCCAGAAAGACAAGTATTGTCTGTACAGCTTCCTTTATCTGCAAAGATGATAACAATTATGCTATACAATGCATAATCATTGTTATTGTACTGTTGGAATAGCATTAACCTAAACGAGGTCATTATACCATTGCAAAGCACCATGCTCATCCACATCCCTTTTTCTGAATCATTTTTCAACCTACTGAGTATCTAAACACAAATTAACTTTTATTTAATATTTGTTACTTTGTATAGTATAGATGGGTTATTTTCATCTGAATTTCACTATCATCTTGACTGTTTTCCTTTTAACACATGTAAGCATTCTGTTCTGTGGTGGCTTGTCCAGTGAGCTAATTACTTGTTTCACCTAAATGCATCGTATATAAATTTTGATAACAAAATTTGAGATAGATACAAAAGAATGTTTTCAATGTGAGTTTTACCAAGTCAATCAGCCTTTAAACAATTCAAATGTTCACTCTTACCTCAATGGTTTTGGAGTCTCACTTGCAGGAGCAGGGTCTGGAGTCTCACTTGCAGGAGCAGGGTCTAACTTGTCTTCTTCCATGGTTTGGGACACTGTAGACTCTTTGGTCTTAGATTTAATAACAACTGATCTGGATCTCAAGTTGAGCTTCGGTAAAGATCCTAAAAAAAAATACAGTACTTGATATTATCTTGTATCAGGCATACATTCCTCACTAAAACATAAATCAGGATGCACAAACAAGGTAAATGATACAAAAATTCCATTTAGTAGGGAAGGGAAGATTAAAAGTACATATACACAGTTATTCCTCAGTACAGTAGACCCTTGACTCACGAACGCATTGACCCACGTACAACTCGATCCCCGACCAAAATTATAGGTAAAATTTCACCCATTGACCTACGAACTAACTTTGAGATACGAACAAAAAAATGCGAAAATAAAAAATTCTGTTTGGGTCATGAACTAATTTTGAGACATGAACATTTTGAAAAATGCTGGAAATTTCTGGAAAATAACAATTCACTTTGTTTCACAAACTAATTTTTAGACACAAAACATTTGAAAAATGCGCGAAATCGCCCAGCACACGTGAGAGCGTTTGAGTTGCCATGGGAACAGCCATCCTCCAGCCGCCCACGCACGGCGTCACCACGCATCGCTCTTTGTCTCATCTCATTGTGTACAAGACGTTCGTCAATTCGCTTAGCATTTTTTTGCGCTAAAACTTTTGTGATTTTCTTCATAAGGGCCTAAGAAAGTGAAGAGGTGGTGGTGAAAGTAAGAAAGTGAAGAGTGATGGTGAGAGAGGGTGCAGAGGAAGATAACCATTGAAATAAAGAAAAGAAATTATAGAAAGTTTTGAACGTGGTGTTCGCGTGACGATATCGCAAGTGAGTACAAGATGGCCAAGTCGACAATTTCGACAATTTTGAAAAACAAGGATGCCATTAAGAAGCAAATGTTGTGAAGGGAGTGACAGTACTAACCAAGATGAGATCGCAAACCCTCGAAGAGGCAGAAAAAATAATTTTGAAGTGGGTACATGAGAAAACAGATGGCAGGTGATAGTGTAAACGAGCCGATCATCTGCGAGAAAGCTCGGCAAGTGTATCAGAGTTTGCTGAAGGAAACTCCTTTCTACTAGTGCCAGCGCCAGATGATTTTAAGGCTAGTAAAGGGTGGTTTGATAACTTCAAGAAAGAACTGGAATTCACTCTGTAATTAGGCATGGTGAGGCTGCTAGCGCAGACAAGGCTGCTGCTGAGGCATTCGTGACTGAGTTTGCCGAGTTCGTGGAGGCCGAAGGATACGTCGCTCAACAGTATTTTCAATTGTGATGAAACGGGCCTCTTCTGGAAGAAGATGCCCAACAGGACATTTATCACCCAAGAAGAGAAGGCGCTCCCAGGCCACAAGCCAATGAAGGATAGGCTACGCTTTTGTTTATGCTCAAAACGCAAGTGGCGACTTGAAACTAAAGCCGCTACTTGTCTACCATTCAAATAACCCGCGTGCCTTTAAGCAGCACAACGTAAATAAGGCCAGACTGCCTGTAATGTGGAGGGCCAATACAAAAGCATGGGTGACACGGAACTTGTTTATGGAGTGGATTGATGAAGTGTTTGCGCCGACCGTGAGTCAGTACCTAACAGAGAACAAGCTACCCCTGCGGTGCTTCTGATCATGGATAATGCCCCGGCACACCCTTCGTACTTGGCTGACTGCAGTGAACATGACTTCATTCAGTTCAAGTTCCTTCCACCCAACACGACCTCTGTTCTCCAGCCCATGGACCAACAAGTCATTAGCAATTTTAAGAAATTATATACGAAGGCGCTCTTCTCCAGATGCTTCCGTGTAACTGAAGAGACAAAATTAACCTTAAAAGAATTTGGAAGAAGCACTTTAATGTTTTTCACTGCATAACCCTCATTGATAACGCATGGACTGAAGTTACGTACCGCACATTAAATTCTGCGTGGTCGGAAACTTTGGCCCCAGTGCGTAACTGTTCCGTGACTTGAGGGCTTCGATGCAGAGATTGTGCAAGAAATTGTGTCCATGGGAAACAGTATGGGTCTACAAGTCAACGACGAAGATGTTGAAGAATTGGTCGCTGAACATTCAGAAGATTTTGACTGCGGACGAACTTGTTCAACTCCACAAAGAGCAGCAGGAGCAACTTGCTCGGGAGCAATCAACTGACGAAGAGGAGGCTGGGGAGGAAGTTACAGATGTCAGCAGTGATGTGATAAAAGCCGCATTGGAAAAGTGGAATGATGTCCAGTGCTTCCTGAATTGTATCATCCGGACAAAATTGTTACGAACACGGATCGTGAATATGCTCAATGAAAATTTAATAATGAGCCATTCAGAAAAGTTATGCAAGGAAGGCAAAAGGCAAGGAGATTGGATAAGTTTGTGATTAAACGTTCACCAAAAAAAAAAAACCTAGAAAGAGTTGAATCTCCGGAACGAGATCTCCCCTACTGACCTGGATGGGGGAGGGTCTCCTTCCGCACAATAACCTCCTCCCCCGCCACCCCACCCACCACCTCCTCTTCTCTTGTCCGTCAAGCAGAAGTCTCGCCAGTCATAGTAAGTGTTCACTTTACAAACTTTTTATAGTGTTAGTACCATTTTAAATATATTATTAGATATATTAAGGTTTTTTACACTGACTTTTTACATTATCTGTGTAAATAAGGCAAAATATACATAATATATATTGGTTTCGTAGGGGTCGAGAAACCAATAATATTATTCCCATTAAACCTTATGGGGAATTAGCTCCGAGTCACGAACAATTTGGAACACGACCAAGGTCTAGGAACGGATTGTGTTCGTGAGTCAAGGTCTACTGTATATAGTTAGTTGGTTCAAAGTCAGTCCCCTGTGCAATGTACAATGGAAACGGCTCCTAGCAACAAATCTTATAAAGTATTTCTTGTTTCAGTGCAAATTCATCAATCATATACAGCCCTCATTTGTATTCCAAATTATCTCAGACATTTGAATCTTATGTTTAAAACATAAAGCAGAATAGCTAAAAGTGACTTTATGTATGTACCTTCAACCTAATGTAGGTACAGTAGTATTAAACAGTAACCCTCCATCATTCATTCTTCCACTATCCGCACTACACCCTTGACTGTAATGTTTCAGTGTAATCATGTATATGTACTAAATCACACTAAATAGCAAAAGTGGGTGGATAGGCAGAGCAAGGATCAAACTCGAATACCGCTGCTCAGCCAGGCAAACTAGATGAGCATATGTTGCTCAGCTCAATGAAAATATTGTGTGCTGACTGGCTTATTGATGAGAAGGAGTAAGGCCTAATGAAGTGTATAAGGTGTGGGTGGAGAAACTGCGTACTGATCTCAGACACAGCTTATTCTTTCAGTTGTAGTTGCTGACTTTTCCCCAAAGAAGTATTGCTGGTTCTATGTTCTGGAAGTTCTGGTGATCATTAGTGTGCCCTATGCTCTACTAGGGATCATGTTTCCGGTATGTTTAGTCTGTGTGTGCTGATGGCACTAGATGTGCTGGGCGCAAGTCGATCTAGGAACTCGGGACTGGTGGACACTCGGAGCAAGAGCCTGGCGCCAAACGAACAGGGCACCAGATGAGCTAGAAGCTCATGGCTCTGGAAGCTCTATAGTTGGCTTCAGACAGTAGCTGACGCCAGACTACAGCTGTAGCCCGATGAACTGGGTGTCAGGCGACCTGAGATCAGGATCACCTGATAAAAAAACAAATATGTGGAATGGAAGTAAAGGACAAATGAGCCTGAAAGCTAAGGAGGAAGATGCTGCTCTGATGTCCTTGGCTTTAACTTAAAAAGGCAAAATGTTTTCCTTGCGTATTCAAAAATAAGCCCTTCAAGGATATGATCTTAGTCCAATCCTGTTCAGGTAAAACTCACAAGCATTAGCTGGACAGAGGGTTCTCTCTTCTTCAGAAACAAAGATGTCTGTTAATTTCCTAAGGAAGAAAGAACGGATCTAGAACTTGAATGGGCCCTCATTATTGGCTAAAAATCCCAGGATAAATGATGAAAAATGCATCTTTCTGTGAAAAGACCTCTGAACAACGGCTTGCATCTACCTAGAGTGTCCTAGTTGAAGCGAAAGACCACTCGAAAGGGTGGCTTCCATGTAAAGCTGTAAAGAGAAACGCAGGGGATCAAACAAAGAACTCGATGATCATTCAGAATACATCCCGGTTCCAGGAGACTGGATTCCTTCTACACTTGGATGCATCAAAAGACAAGATAAGGTCATAAAAAAACTAGGCTACTGCACTTAAACACTTAGTTAAGGGCAGAATGCTACCTCCTTACTGATGGGGTATGAAAGATTGTAGATCTCCTCAGGTACAGAAGAGGGTGCTCTGAAAATGGGCCACATAAGTATTGCAAGAAAATGGGTAGAGACTTCAACCCCAACTTCGAAAATGGCCCACATAGGCTGGTCAACAGTGCTAGAAGAATAATATCTGCAACCACAATAGTTTATGTAATATGTCCGGCAGAAAAAAACCATGTACTGACGAGCTTCCCGAAGCTTCGAAGGTTCCTTGAGGCTGCAAATAGGTCTGCCCCATGGACTCTACAGTTCCCATCAGACCAGGGGATGCAAGATCTACCCAGTGAGAAGAACCTGCCCTCAGCTTGTCCACAAGAACTTTAGATGACTTGAATTGAAATCAAAACCAATTTGTTCATAGCAGAGGTTCTTTTGCTTGGAGAGAAAATGGGAAAGAAAGAGAGCCTTTCTTCTCTATGTAGATACGCTAGGACTGTGGTCTCATTTAAAAAGAACAACCGCAGTCCAAGTGTAAACTAAGGTCAAGAAGCACTAAGCCCCCCCCCCACCCCCCCCCCCCCCCCCCCCAACCAAAAAAAAAAAAAAAAAATGCAACTCCCCAATGTATATGAGAAGGTTCCATCATCTGGGGAGCACGACCCGGAAACTTCCCAGTTCCCCCGTAGGCTCCTCAATCAAGATCTGCGGTGTACAGTAGAGGACTAGGTCTGGGCTTAGAAGATGAATGGAGTTTCCTTTTTTTGTCTATGTATGTACAGCCACCATCGCAGGCCCAACTTTAATCCGGGCCTATGGGAAAAAGACAACTGTGTCCATTTTACTACTACTTGCTTAGTAATAAGTAGAGCATTTCAAATCACAAGGGATCATATAGCCTACAGTCAACACCCCGTATTCGCATTCTCGAGATCTGGGCTTAGAAGATGAATGGAGTTTCCTTTTTTTGTCTATGTATGTACAGCCACCATCGCAGGCCCGACTTTAATCCGGGCCTATGGGAAAAAGACAACTGTGTCCATTTTACTACTACTTGCTTAGTAATAAGTAGAGCATTTCAAATCACAAGGGATCATATAGCCTACAGTCAACACCACGTATTCGCATTCTCGAGATCTGCAGACTCCTATTCACCGATTTTCTTAGGACCATGTCTACCTATTATTCGTGGAAAATTCACCTATTCGCAGGTTCTTCTGACAATAAATATTCACTAATTAGTGTATTATGATGTTATTTTCATGGCTAAATACATGATTTTCAAATATTAATATTGATTAATACTGTATTAGTAGGTTTCATTAGGTTTCATAAGATTAAATGATATCACATATAAAAATAATAATTCTCTCTTACAGAATTGTATGTTTTTTGTATGATAAATGATTTAATAATTTTCAAATATTAATATTAATAGCAATAATATCAATTCATTAAAGAAAATACTATAGTGAATTAGTACGATTTTAGTTTATAAATATGACAAATTTGTAACTAATTTGTATTTTTCATAACTAACAAACCTGAGGTCTTAACATTAGGATTTACTAGCGCCAAGCTGGAAATCGGTAGAATTAAAATTAAACTTGTGCGATCCAGGGACTATTGGCATCTATACCTGGTCACGGGGCATGTATACACATCAGCTACTCGAACTTTACAAGTGGGAATCAAGCCATCTAACCTTAACATCTTAAATGTTCTAAGAGTAAGTCAAACCATAAATATATATTAACATGCTTGTGCCAGTTAATAAAGGGTTAATAAAGAATTTGGAGATGAATAATTGGAGAAATGTAAAGCTGAAAAGTTGGACAGCTGGGTGAAAAAATCAAAGGGAATGAATAAACAGTCAAAGGCTAAAAGTGTGGCAGCTGGGAGCTGAAGAGGACACTGCAAAAAATTGTTAATAATGTCTTTAGTATGCTTCAGGAGGCACACTGGGAAGTAGTACCTGGTATCTGTAAGCTGATCTTAACAATGGAAATCATGCTTACCATTCTGTGAAGAAGATGGGGAATTTACAGAAACCTGTGCATCATTTGAAATATTATTCCTTAAGGCCTCTAGGTGACTGCTATTTTCTTGGACCTGTAACAGGCAATGGAGTAAAAATAACCAATTTAAAACATTATAAGAGCACAAAATTCAGATCTAAAAACAAGCAAAAGCTAAAAGAACACTAAACTTTAAATGTAAATAAAACATGAATATCCAAAACATTATGTACGTACATAAAACAAGTTTTTATACAAATCCATGAATAATAATTAGTTCCATCCACTGGTAGGGGTGTAAGATTACTACATAATTAGTTCCATCCACTGGTAGAGGTGTAAGGATACTACCGCTGCAGTTCTGCACATCCTTTAAGGCAATTAGAGACAACTACTCCCTTGCAAACAGATTTTCAGTCAAATATTAGGCTCATCACCAATAGCTAGGGCTGAAAACTGAAAAAGCATACGTTTGTAAAACTTCGGCCAAATCATGAAATCATGATAGATGCAAGATAGAACCAAACAGTTGCACTAAGTTTAATTAGGAAGGTTGGACAACAAGACTGAAGAAAGGAAGCAGGAATAGTGGTAAAGTATGAGGACAAAAAGTGGGTGCAGCTATGGCCGAAGGATGCTGTAAACATCATTTAGTAACATTTGCAGCACACCCCAGGCAATGATTCTCACCTGCTCATCAACATTCTGGAAATGGAACCAGCATTTCAAGGTTATTTGATGTGTAATTCTGCAATGCTGTTATTATTACTATTACTATTCAATTGTAGTGATGAGCAGCAACACAACTGTGGTGGCTTGTGTTAACAAGCAAGGGGGGATGGCCTTCTTCTCCCTTTACCAGCCAGTAAGGTTGATGCACAAAAGTTAAGCACTGTATTCACCATGCTGTCATCAGCCAGATATATTCAAGGCCACTGAACTTTAGCAGGTCCCTATACCTGAATATGGCAGAAAGGCTCTCCAGTTTGGGAAACCACCAGTGATCAACTTATTCACCAAACCGTTAAATAGGAAGCTTCCTTGATCTTCCCTCCTATTACAGACCCATAGGATGCACTGCCAGATGCCTTTCAGCACCCATGAGACAACCTATACACTTTTTCTTCAGTTTAGTCTGATGTGTTGAGTGATTAATAGTGTGTTGGTCATTCCTGGCCTCAAGATGATCCACATTATTGTCTGCAACCTAAGTGGTATTCTAATCTGATGGACCTTCTTATCCAAGTAGTGTTACTGCTATCCACTCTGCTTCTGCACCCCCATCTAGAGTAGTAACCTGCCTGTGAAGTTGCTTGCACTTCACAACTTGAGAACATTAAGCAACTTCTACAAGAGAGACTTCTTGCAGGGATGTCCAGTACCATCAATAAATTCACAGCAAGTGTATCAGGAGACGTTAGCCATCTGTTGTTGGTTTTGTGAGGATAGAATCTCTCCAGCAAGTAACATTTTTCAACATTTCTTAATCCACCTTTCCTACCCTGCAAACAAACTCTAAAGAACAAACTTGTTCAAAGGGAGATTAATCTATAGCTGCTGGTCAATTTCTCTGCCAAAAAAAAAAAGTGCTGTAGAAGCCTGGAGAACATTTGCTTTGACAACTTCCAGCATCTTTCTCCAGCACTATTCTTACTTATGCAGATAAGGTGAGAAATCTGGATGCTGCTATTAATAGTCTGGGAAAGGGTATTATTGGAGAGAAAGGAGAGGGTATTAGTCCTTGAAGGGCAGCCTATAACCATCCAAAAGAACACAAGACTATCGAGGCCTTGGGCCCCTCTTGATGCCAAAGTAATGCAAAATGGAGTAACAGGAATACCCCAACTTGCAGCAGCTGGAGAGACTGACTGCCGAACTTGGCATCCTCCTGGACCTTTGACTGGGAGAAATGTTGGCTCCATCAAGCCTCTGAAGAGGCCTTGCCTATGTTGGTCACTCAACCACTCTCAAAGGAACTTTGAAAGAAACTGTATGGTGGCTAATGGACATTGAAAATGCAAGGAGGAACCCACCACCAACCCATTCCAATGAGGGAGACTGTTCTAAAGAACACACTAAAAAGGCATTACAGCATTTCAAGGTCAAGTTTAACTACAGGTCTACAACTGGCACAACATGGTCAACATCCTCCTTCTCACCATCGACAGCCTTGAAAATAGTCCCATCCTCCTCTGAAAATGCACAGAAGGTGAAATATACCATCATGTTGTGCTAGAGGTCTAATTACGATGATGATTTGAGTGAAAACATGACAACCAATCCCATGGCTTCTCCTTCAGCAGTCGAGATAGACTGATTGATTTGTTAGTTCTTACTGGTGTCGCAACGACGAGGTTATTGACGCTGTATCATTAAACAGTTACAAGATAAAATCAATTAAAAAGCTATAAATATATTAGTAAAATAAAACTGACACAGAACTATATAAGAGCCCAAAAATACACAAAACACCCATCCCACCTACACTCCTATTTCAAACACCATCCCACCTACACTCCTATTTCAAATTAATTGTAAACAAAAATACAAGTAACACAGGCATCCCACACACTTCCAAATTCTACACAATTATGTGAAATAGATATTAAAAGTACTAAAACTTTATATATATAGTAATAATATATCATTTAGGGGTAAACTTTATGTACATAAAAATTTAATAAAGTAAAAGATTAAAAACAAAATGATATACACTAACACATACTAACATATATACACAAACTCAAACACAATGATCAAATTAATCTAAGTTTTTTCAAGAAGACCTACTTCTTGAAGGTAACTAAAAAGGCTATCCTCTCTAAAATCTCTTCCTAAAATTGCATCCAGTTTAAAGTCCACTCTTCCAAAAGCATTAAAATGACGGTTCCTTACTGACATTAAGCTGGGACATTCTACATCAAATGTTTTACTGTGAGGGGAAGAAGACAATCCTCACAAAATGGTTCAGGGTTATTGCTCATTAAAAAACCATGAGTAATCCGTGTGTGGCTGATCTGTAACCTACATAGGGCAGTATCTTTCCAAAGGTCTTCAAACTTATAAAGCCAGGGGTTAATTACATCTGTAAGTTCTCTCATTTCATTATTGCTCTCTATTGTCCGAAAAAATTGCCAAACTGATTCTACTGTCTTAATTTCAGGAATGTAGTCTGAGCAAGGAATTGCTATACTCCTTGGATTTTTTTATGAACCTGAATTAGCCAGTTCATCTGCTCCTTCATGTCCAACAATACCAACATGTGAAGGAACCCAGCAGAAAATGAGTACCTTCTGTTTTTGATTTAATAAAAACAAGCACTCTATTATTTTCTGTACCACAGGGTGTACTGGATTAAAATATGTCAAAGCTTCCAAGGCACTCTTGGAATCACTAAAAATAGTAAAATGATCTCCTAAAGTAAAAATTTTCTTCAGTGCTGTTAAAATGCTAAAAAGTTCTGCAGAATTTGGTAACAGACTGATGAGTCCATAGCAGAGGGAAAATTTCTGTGTCCTCTGGAGCCTAAAATCCTTGCTGAAGCTTCTGAGTCGAGGAATAAGCTTGGAAGAGCAACTAGTGGAATGAGAATTCTCCATCCTGGAGATCAGAGTCCATATCATTCAGTATGCCCCCATGCAAATGCAGACCAAAGCAATCAAGACTACAGAGCAGACACTAAGGTGAAACCTCATGTATGCTTAATGACAGATATCAAACACTGAGGAGGAACCCTACTGTCTTTTCCAAAGCCACATGCTCACGGATGAAGCCCATGACCTCTGAAAAGTGCTTCTCCAACTTAAAATTCAGCAATTTCACAGTCTAAGTATCCTTGGGCACTACAGGATCCAACCACTGACCAAGGTGGGCCCTCAACCAAAGCAGAGGTAGAAGACCTATTAACCCAAACTTGAACTTCCTAAGTGGATCATCATGACCAGGTCAAATCAGAGGGTATAAAAGAAGACCAAGAACAATCTCCTTTAAATTGAGGCCAAGAACAGGTGACAGAAAGCCTGAAAATGAGAACTTCAACAGTCAATTGGACAAAGTTTTATATGACTTAAATGCAGATGAAACCTCCTCATCAGATGAATGCTCTGAGCACTTATTATACCTTCTAGAACTATAAAGAAGCCACTGTGACTGCAAACCATCTAAACACATTATACACATTAATCCCAGTAAGCAAACCTAGCCCATGCAAATACTGCATAATAAACACTGATTCCCTTCTTTCTAAGGAGGCCACAAAACTTTTAGGCTGCTTACCAAGATCACCAACAAGCATTTGACCTAAGGTTACCACAAATGTTACAATAATAACACACTATTCAGAAAAAAATGACAATTTGTCCAAAATTGCATTTTTCCTAACTATACAAACCTGAGGTCCTTTTACACATAGTCCCACCTCATGCCACCCCTCACTCTGCAGTTTTTGCTTGGGCCAAAAGCAAAAGTGATTTGTTTACCTCCCAGTCGCGCGCGCGCGCCTGTCGGACAAGCAGTTAACTACCAAACCCCTTGTTCGAAAGCTTACGACCTATCCAGCTGCCGCTAGTACCTTCCTATTGTAAAAGGACCTCAGGTTTGTATAGTTAGGAAAAATGCAATTTTGGACAAATTGTCATTTGTTCCGACACGGCATACAAACCTTCGGTCCTTTTACAATAGGAAGACTCACTTCTTGGTGGGAGGAATCTGAGTCTTTTGTGAACAGACTGGTGTTCGCCCAACCTTGGAAGTCTCCCTGGTCGTAAGAGCGAGGGAGGGATCCAAGCCTCTGTCCGATTGATCGGGGTGTGCACCGCAGGATCAATGGTCAGACCTCTGGACCGAGTACTAAGAGAGAGGCAAGCGTATCTCTTCGTACCAGCAATGTAAGAACTTGTTCCTGTACAGGAGCAAATATAAAGTCATGGGTTTGACTCTTGTAGGCAATCCTACTTCCCCCCCCCCCCCTTGTAGGAGGAAGTGGTGGATATTCTGCTCCTATCCCTAGTGAAAGGGATAGGATGGGGCTTTGTCATATAGCTCACCTGCATCTCGTCCTCATCCAGCGTAGTGACGACCGTGGCCCTCTGCCCACAGTAGAGGAGGAGGAAAAGATGGGAAGAGGGAGCCAGTCACTCACTCACTCACACATCCATCCACACAGTCACACCAGGACTCGATGCTGTTTCAGCCTGCGTGGGTCTGGGTTAGCTACACAACTTGTTGACAGCCACCACGGGTCCCAAAGGAAAAGGTATCCAAGGACCTGTGGGCAATATCCCGAAGGAGAAGGAGGTGAAGGTAGTCTGGTTAGACCAGACACCTGCCTTCAGGACCTGCGCCACGGAGAAGTTCTTACGAAACGCCAACGAGGGGCCAATACTTCTGACTTCGTGAGCTCTCGGACGGGACGTACGGATGTCGTCACTACCATCAGCCTCATACACCCTCCTGATGACCACACAGCCAGAATGAAAGAGTGTTCTTGGATACTTCTTTCTTGGTTACCCCGGTGCTAACGAAGAGGTCGTCGACACTCAGGCCTGAGGTGTCGAGTTTTCTTCAGATAGCGCCGTAGCGCCCTCACAGGACAAAGCAGCATCTCATCCGCATCATTATCGGTGAAGTCCATTAGGGAGGGAATCGTGAAAGACTCGAAAACCTGTCGTCAGGGACCGACGGTTTCTGAGTCTTCGCAACGAAGTTCGGGACGAAATCGAGCGTCACAGATCCCATCCCCTGGAGTGTCGTACATCATAGGAAAGACCATGAAGTTCCCCTACTCTCTTCGCCGATGCCAGGGCCAGCAAGAATAGGGTCTTGAGGGTCAGATCCCTGTCTGACGACTCTCGGAGTGGCTCGAAGGGTCTTCAGTCAAACTCCTAAGGACGCAGGGGGCCTGAGTTCCTGGGTGGGCAAGACCTTTCGAAGCTCCTCATAAGCAAGGAGATCTCGAACGAGTTCGAGATGTCCAATCCCTCAGTTTCAGGACGAGAGCCAGGGCGGCTCTGTATCCTTTGACTGTGGGGACTGAGAGGAGCTTCTCTCGGCGAAGAAACATGAGGAAATCCGCTACCTGCTGAAGAGTGGCTCTGAGAGGAGATAGACCCCATCTACGACACCACCACAGAAGACGGCCCACTTCCCCTGGTACACAGCTGCAGAGGACTGACGGACATTTCCAGCCATCTCTGTTGCTGCGCTACGAGAAAAGCCTCTCGTTCGCAAGAGATGGTGGATAACAGGCCAGCCGTGAATCGTAGGGACTGGCGACTGCTTTGGTGGTTAACCTCTCGACGTGTGGCTGGGCGAGAAGGTTGTGCCAAGGGGAATCTCTCTCGGTTCTCCTGCGAGAAGAGCCAGCAGGTCCGGATACCAAATGGCCTGTGGCCATTTGGGAGCCACCAGGATCATCCTGAGATTCGGGGGTGACCAGTGCTCGACTGATCACCTTGCGAATCAGGCTGAACGGGGGAAAGGCATAGGCGAAGAGGTTGTCCACGGGTGCTGAAGAGCGTCCTCTGCAGCTGCCCATGGGTCCGGCACGGCTGAGAAGAAAACCTGAAGCTTTCTGTTGTGCCGGGTGGCGAACAGATCCACGACTGGTCGCCCCCACAGGTCGAAGAGCCTTTCCGCCACGTCCTTGGTGTAGAGACCACTCGGTCTCCCTATCCCACCTGATCCCGACGGCTGAGCGTGTCTGCTACTACATTTCTCTTCCCTGGAATGTAGCGTGCCGACAGCTCTATTGAGTGTGCTCGGCCCACTCGTGCACCTGCCGAGTCAACTGGTACAACGGGAGAGACACTAGGCCCCCCTGTTTGTTGACGTAGGCCACTACCGTGGTGTTGTCGCACATCAACACCACTGAGTGTCCCATCAAGCGGTCCTGGAACTCTTGGAGAGCGAGAAACGCTGCCTTGAGTTCCAGTACATTGATGTGAAGGTGCTTGTCGTTCTCGTCCCACACTCCTGAAGTCAGCAACTCCTCCAGGTGTGCGCCCCATCCCTCAGTCGATGCGTCTGAGAAACAGCTGCATATCCGGGGGGGGAGGGTGCGCAGAGGCACTCCTCTTAAGAGGTTCCTGTCGTCCAGCCACCAGGCTAGGTCCTGCCTCACCCTCCGGTGTCAGGTGACACTGGAAAGCTTGGGGGATCCGTCGCCTGTGACCAACTCTCCTTCAGTCTCCACTGGAGAGACCGCAGGTGAAGAGCCCCGTGAGGGACTAACTTCTCGAGTGACGACAGGTGTCCGATCACGACTTGCCATCGCTGAGCTACCTGTTCCTGCCGAGACAGGAACTGGTTGGCTGCCTCCCTGAATCTACTGATCCACGAATCTGCGGGGAAGACTCGCCCTGCTACCGTGTCGATCAGCATACCCAGGTACTTCATCCTCTGCTTGGGCTCGAGATCGGACTTCTCGAAGTTCACAACGATCCCCAGATCGCGACAGAAACTCGAGTAGTCGATCCCTGTCCTGTAGCAACTGCGAGCGGGAGCTCGCCAGGACTAACCAATCGTCGAGATACCTCATCAGACGTATCCCGTGCGAATGGGCCCAAGCAGACACCAGAGTGAACACTCGCGTGAACACCTGTGGGGCGGTTGAGAGACCGAAACAAAGTGCCCTGAATTGGTACACCGTCCCGTCGAGGATGAAGCGGAGGTACTTTCTGGAGGACTGATGAATGGTATTTGGAAATACGCATCCTCAAGTCCACTGAAAGCATGAAATCGTTCTCCCTGATGGGAGTCGAGCACGGAACGTGCCGTCTCCATCGTGAACCGGGTCTGGCGAACAACCAATTCAGGGGAGAGAGATCTATCACCGGGCGCCAGCCTCCCGTAGACTTTTCCACCAGGAAGAGTCGACTGTAAAAGCCCGGTGACTGATCCGTGACGATTTCTACAGCTCTCCTTCTCAGCATGGTCTTGATCTCCTGTCTCAATGCTACAGTCCTTCGATGACCCTGGAACGTACGACTGCTGTTGGACCGGGTTGGAGGTGAGGGGTGGCCGAGATTCGAAGGGTAAATAGATATCCCTCCCGAAGGACATCTACAATCCAGTCTCGGCGCCGTAGCGCTGCAAAGTTGCCCAATGGCTGGCCAGGCACCCCCCACTTCCGGCAGCAGGTGAGGGGGAACGCCGTCCCTAGCGTTTCCCCCCTTTCTTCGACTTCTTCCCAGAGCCTCCTCGGGAGAAGGAGGGCTGGGAGGAGGGCTGGTTACGGCTCCCTTTGCAGAAGTCGAAGAAGACAGAGTCTTTCCACGGGGCTTCGACGCAACTACCGTCTTAGCCACCGTGAAGCGCTAGCCGAGCTCTTTGGCTTGGCCGCAGTTCGAGGCTGCCAGAAGCCTTCAAAACTGCCTGGTGAACCAGACGGTCACTGTCATCAGTGCGCCGTCTGTCCACCGCAGCGTCCACCATCTCTCCGGGAAGAGAGACGTGGAACTCCGTAAAGGTCCGTTGCGGAGTCCAATGCCGCTTCACGCCCAGCCGCCCTGGAAACTCGAGTAAGGACAGCGTCCTACGTCGGAGAACCAGGTTGGCCCACAGGTTTACCGTCTGGTGGGCAAGGAAGGAGATGGCTCTTCCCCCAGACTGGCAAAGTCTCCTAAAGGTCGAGTCATCTTCGGGGGAGAAATTCCCCCGGAGTTGGCTGCGACCTTAGATACTGTGAGGACCACAGATCTATCCAGGAGACGGCCTGGAAAGCTGCCATGGCAGTGGATTCCAGGCCGAGTGCCTCTTGCTGCGAGAACCATAGGTTCTCGGACAGGAGCTGCTGCAGAGACACACCCGCGTTAGCCTGGCTAATCCGGGTTCACCTGTTTGGGCGGCATCGGGTCCTCAGATGGCACGTAAAAACGCCGCTGTCGCAGCAGAGGAGGTGGAAGCAGCTTGCTCGACCTGCCAGACTTGAGAGAACCGTCTTGCCCGGAGACAAGAGATTCTACCTGGATCCGAGCACTGAGTCGGCAAGCTCAGAACGCGGCAAACCCACCGTCGGTCTGGGTTCCCTCTTCGGGCCCCAGAACGCTCGAGCCGGGACGTGGGGCTCGGATGGTGGGAGCGGCGATCCTTCCCCGAGGTCGTTGTGCTGACGAATCAGCGCAATTACCTCGGCAAAGTTCCTCTGAATCTTAGGAGTGACTGCATCCTTGTGGAGTAGGACCATCCAGTCCCTCGAACAGGAGCAGCTCCCGAGGACCCTCCCCCCTCGAGGGGGGGGAAGGGAAACAGCGAACCGGGACCCTCTCGCGTCTCCTCCAGCCACTTCTGCTACGACCTGGCCGGTCGAGAACCGTGCCTGGTACGTAGGACGTCGTGGTGGGATCCTGAGGGGAGGGGGCCGCCCACCCCTCACGATCACTCCTCAATACCTCGCTCCTCCCGGTGTAACCGAGGAGGTTGAAGGTATGGGAGAGGCAGACCTACACTCCCTCCTCGCTCGCTGCGAACCAGTGGGCTTGGAGGGACTGCAGCGATCGTCAACCCGCGGTGGCGATCGCATGCTGCAGGCCTGGTCGAGCCGTTTCGCTGTGGAGAACGGCTGGACTGAGGACAGCGGTCGGTCGTGTGTCAGAAGAGCTGGTGCTGGTTGCCGTACCCGATCGCTCTCTGTGAGAGTTGACGGTCAGGCGACCGGCGAGCTCCACTGTCACGGTGAGACGTGCGTATCCTCACGGCGCGTCACGTCCGCTGGTACCAGCCGTGGCTGTGCCGGCGAACGGGGGGACCTCTTCCCAGCCTCAGCCCGTGGCCCGGTCGTGGACCGTCACGTCAGCCCGGGTAGCCAGCTGATCGCCGCGAGAGCGAGAAGCTGGTCTGGTGATAGTCGCGTGAGCGGCTGTCACCAGTCTTCCGCTCCGTGCCGTGAACCTGACGCTGAGCTGGCTCAGAGGTCTGGTTCCTAGCTGCACGGTCGCTGGTAGGCGACCATACACTCGGTACCTCTCGCGAACGAGAGGCCGAGACGGATCCTGCTGCTGTGGTCGAACCACTAACAGCAGGCGAGGAAAAGTGCCGGGTTGTTAGCCGGCACCCCTCTGGTCCCCGTAGTCTTCTTCCTTGCGGAAGAAGAGACGGGTCCTGCCCCGAAGGAGCAGGGTGACCAGCGGAAGAACCCTCGTCTCATCGGAGCGAGACGGGCCCTTAGAAGCTCCGAAGGAGACTTCTTAGGGGGGGAGGAGGCGACCTTCTTCTTCTTAGGCTGTGGAGCCTTAGAAGATGAAGGGGAAGAGGCGGCAGACGAAGACGACGACGAAGAAGACGTATGAAGACGACGACGACACCTTCCTCCTCTTCCTCTTCTTCTTCGTCAGCTTCTCAGGACCGATGTCAGATCTGTCATCCAGGGCGGA
This sequence comes from Macrobrachium nipponense, assembly GCF_015104395.2. Lineage (NCBI taxonomy): Eukaryota > Metazoa > Arthropoda > Malacostraca > Decapoda > Palaemonidae > Macrobrachium > Macrobrachium nipponense. The sequence goes on along the minus strand of NC_087218.1, from coordinate 66,743,121 downwards.
GCCGGGGCTGCTGTTGCCGAACGCAACACGGGGCCCCGGACGCACCTGTCCGAACAGATCGGCATCGGGAGCAGCGGCGCCATGAACAGGAACAACGTCAGCAGGTGCAGGCATCCACAGGAACAGCAGTGGAGACGGCAGGAACAGATACAGGAACGGCAGCAGTGGTCAGGCAACATCACGTCCGTAAACAGCGGCTGGGGAGGTACGGCAGGTACGGCAGGCTGTACAGGCAGACCAGGTGGACGGACCAGCGGCACAGACATCCTAGGTACTGGTTGGGAGGTCCAGGGGCGAGCTCTTCGGGCACACGAAGTCCGGTCGAGGCAGCACGGCAAACCCAGGCGGCGGCATCACACTCCCCCGTGGTACGGCGATTGGCCCCTGCACCGATGTAGTTGACAGGTCGTGGTAGTGGTCGTCACCGTAGCATGCGTGACCGCCACAGAGCCAGCGAGATGGTAGAGCAGCCCCTGGACACTCGGCACGCCCTGCAGACCCAACGATGCCCACACCTGTCCGAGGTCGTCCTTCGCGGCAACAGCACCTGGGGAAGCAAAGGTCGGGTGATTAGCAGGATCCTCTACCCGTCCGTGCGATGTAGACGAACGGATAGAGGAACCCAGAATACAACTCAACGTCGGGGTATCTCGAGCCCTCCTCCACACTCGACAGATCGGGTGAGGAGAAGGACCTAGAAACCCCCCCACGAAGGGGAAGGCGCCAAACGTGGGAGCTGAGCGGGCGGCGGAGGAAAGAAGACGAAGTGTCCGTAACCAAAGGAGCGCGGGAGAGCTTTCGAGGACTCCTTTGCAGGCCTTCGCTTCTTCCTACCTTCGTACAAGCCCCACTGCGCCTCCGACCAAGACATACAAACTTCACAGGGCTCTTGGCTCGGGTACATTCGTCGGCCCCGACAACCGAGCGCTACAAAATATGGGGATCAATTTCTGGAAAGGAACGGAACTTACGCATTTACGCCCTTCGGTACCAACGGGCACAATCTCTCCGGAGGGTAGCGGGCGTGGAGACTCCATAATTGATCAGATTAATCACAATTGATGAAAAAGAGAGGAAATGATTGTACTTACAATGATTATTCAACACAAACACAACCATATACTCAAGGGAAAGCAAACGACGAGAAGCGGGCAGAGAGCGTCGAAAACACACGTCCACTCGCTGTGAGGCCGAAAGCAAAAGTGATTTGTTTACCTCCCAGTCGCGCGCGCGCGCCTGTCGGACAAGCAGTTAAACTACCGAACCCCTTCCCCGTTCGAAAGCTTACGACCTATCCAGCTGCCGCTAGTACCTTCCTATTGTAAAAGGACCGAAGGTTTGTATGCCGTGTCGGAACAAATCTACTTTGCTAACTCAACACTACTGTCAAGCCAAGGTAAGGAAAAGAAACATGAACAATGTGATACAAAACTCTAAAAATTCAAAGGAGAATCTTGACTTGTAATTGTAAGACTATCTAACCAAAACAGGTAAAACAATCTACAAACTAAGTAGCTATGGTAAATAATAAATCACATTGGTTCAAATGATCAATCATACTTAAAAAATCATCAACATGGACACAAGCACCATTGAAAGGAAAATTATCAATAATTTTCAAAAGGAAAAATGCCCTAGAGGGATAGAAGAGAAATAAGCATTAAGGGCTAAAGAATAAAAGCAAAATAGATGGAAAAATCATTTATGAACAATAATCCTGTAAAACTGGGAGTTACAATGACATATGCTGTTTGGCTAGAGGATAAGTGGGCTTCATTGTTTGGGGTGTCTCTTTGAAGTACTGACCACACAGATAGGCTCAAGTAAACAGATGGATTTGTGTTCAAACAAAGCATATCTATGCCTGTTTCAATGCTGCTGCTAATTGCATGACTTTTCAAATGACTACAAGGCCAAATTATTTTGCTTTAGTTTTTAATCATTGTCCTCATTATATTTCAAGCAGTACTTATTTAGTCTTGTACATCTTTTTGTTAATCTCACTTTGATGTCCACTGCCCTACCCATTCCTTTCAATTTCCATCTTTCTTTACTTCTTCCTCTCCTCCCCTTCTGTATCTTCTGTAAAGCACTGTTCACACCTATTAAATCCTATAATACTATACTTCTGTGTAACACATCTGACTCATACAACTAGCCCAAGGGATTTGCTTTGAGTAAGGTGAAGTCTGAAATGATAAGTTAATGGGAAAAGACCAAAGGAATGAATGAAAAGTTAAAAGCAGAAAATAATGCTGCAGGGGCCTGAGATGCTGCAAAAAACCTTAGTGTATCTTACAGTCAGTTGCTCAGTACATACCATGGGGGGTATTATCCTATGGGTCTCTAGACTAGAAGCTCCACAGACATATGAAGCAGAAAATTTCAAGTAACAAAAATATTGAACAGCAAAAGCTTCTTCTGTATTTTGGCTGGTAGGGGAGCATGACTTTAAGGTAAATCACACAATTCTCTTAACCTTTTTCAGAACAAAGAACACATAAAACCCTATTTCTAAATGTTTAAAAAGTTTTCACACCAACAAAATAAGAATTCATGTAAATATGCACTGCAGTACCTAACACACTAATTTAGTCACATAATATTAAATCAAGCAATCTTAAATGCTGCCTGTGCTAAAAATAGACAAAACTGACATAAATTTAATGTACATCAAACAAAACCCTTACCTTGTCAACATCAGCATTTTTTATAGCGTCATTGGATTCATTGGTAGAGGTGACATCAAATGTGGATGTTTTACGGCGCTTTGGTGCAATCTTTTTATCTGCATCTTGGGATTCACTGATTGAATTGACCTCGAATGTGGATGTTCTACGACGCTTTGGTGCAGGAGCAACATCTTCTAACTTGTCACCTTCATGAACTTCGTACGTCCCTGTACGTCTATGCTCACCTTTCTTCTTTCCATTGGAACTATCATTTTCAGAACTTTCATTAACATCAAATGTTCCCTTGCGCTTACGAGTGCTCTTCTGTTCAGCGTTTGGAGGCTCTGCAATAACCAGTCAAATTATATTGAGTTTGAATATCAACATCATGTAAGATACAATCAAAACTGAAAACATGACGACACTGGAAGATAAAAAAATTTCAGCACAACATATTTACAAAGGCATTTTATCTATAATGACTAAAATTAAAAACTGAACTTACCAGGCTCAACACAGTCTTCCTTAAGTTTGCTGTCAGGTACCACAGATGTAACCTAACAAGGATAAAAGTTTTAGAATAAAAGCATATGCATTCAATATTACATACAAAAAATTACTGGTATTTGCACGTCTAGCTTTCTTGCCACTAACCAAGGAACAATATTTAATCACATCAGAAAGGGATTTACAGATATAATGTGAAATGATATTGTTATTATACAATAAAGTTTCATACATACTTACTGGCAGATATATACATAGCTAAGACTCGTCGTCCCCGACAGAATTCAAATTTCGCGCCCACTCGCTACAGGTAGGTCAGGTGATCTACCTGCCTGCCCGGGTGGGCGGCAGGACTAGGAACCATCCCCGTTTTCTATCATATTTTCTCTCTTCCACCTGTCTCCTGCGGGGAGGCTGGGTGGGCCTTTAATTGTATCTATCTGCCAGGTAAGTATGTATGAAACTTATTGTATAATAACAATATCATTTTCATACAATCAACTTACCTGTCAGATATATACATAGCTGATTGGCACCCTTCGGTGGAGGGTAAGAGACAGCTACTATATGGAATAGACAGGTAAACAACATATGTTGTAGGTATAAGTAAAACCTTGGTTCCTACCTGATAGGTGGTAGACTTCGTGGGTGTTTGCCCACAGTAGTCTGCATCACCTCAAGAAACTTTAGCGAGATATATGATCTATGGCCAAGAGTTCTTGTGGGTCTGCCGATGGGGTCTTATCCGCTACTCGGCAGAGCCTAAAAGGACTTTGTCAATGGGTGCTGATCACTTATATGACAATACACCTTATGAAGGAGCACACAACCAATCCCGACCAACCTGATCCTAACCATATGTTAGAAAACTAAGGATTGTTCCGAGTTATCCCCGAACTCGTCACAACAACCGTAACTCAAAACACTACGCACACATACATAATTTTCAAAAAAAAAAACCCCCATTTATACTCATCTTAATTGGATATGACAACGATTCTCTTACTGAACAACCATAGACGGCCGCCCGTGCTAAACCAAGTCCTCCATTGTTCGAAGAGACTCCAGACCCATATCCAAAAAGAAGAAAAAAGTATATACATTTAAGGATTGGTGTCGGCTCCCGTACCCAGAATACGTATTCCGCCGATACGAAAGGACCTAGAGAAAAACACTTCTCATATGTCACAACCACGAACGTCTTTCAAGTAATGAGATGCAAATACTGAGTTGCATCTCCAAAATGTCGTATCTATGATGTTTTAAGCGACATATTCTTATGAAACGAGAGAGACGTCGCTACAGCTCACTTCATGAGCTTTTACTCTCAACAGTTGTAACTGTTCGTCAGGACGACCTTATGAGCGTCTGTAATGACGTTTCTCACAAAGAATGCCAGCGCATTCTTGGACATCAGTCTTGTGGGGTTTGTTTACCGCGCACCAAAGACCTTGTCTAGAGCCTCCCATCTGATGCTTTCTCTGAAGGTAGAACTTCAGAGCTCTAACAGGGCATAGAGACCTCTCTGCTTCTCTGCCTACGAGACTCGACATGCCTTTGACTTCGAAGACTTAGGCCAGGGATTCGTGGGATTCTCGTTTTTAGCTAAAAACAGCTACGGGTCTTAAACGAGCAAATAGCTGAGTCTCCCTTGAATCCTACTTTATCCTGCAGAGCATGTAATTCACTAATTCTCTTTGCCGTAGCTAAATATAATAGGAATAGGCATTTTCTGGTGATGTCTCTAAACGATGCCAGATGAGGAGGTTCGAATCTTTCAGATGAAAGAAACTTGAGGACTACGTCTAGTTCCAGTTCGGAGGTACTGGTTCCTTCGACTTTGAAGTCTCAAATGACTTATGAGATCGTGGAGATCTTTATTATCTGCCAGATCTAATCCTCTATTCCTGAATACATAAACAGCCGAGAGCATACTTCTGTATCCCTTTATTGTGGATACGGCTAGATAGATTTTTCTTTTCTCTCAGGAATAGCAGGAAATCAGCAATTTCCGCTATAGAGGTAGTGGAGGAGGACAACTTCTTGGATCTACACCACCTTCTAAAAACCTCCCACTTCGATTGGTATACTTCGTAGTGGAGGTTCTGCGTGCTCTCGCGATCGCGCTTGCCACTTCGCGAGAAAAGCCTCTCGCTCGACAAGTCTTTCGATAGTCGAAAGGCAGTCAGAGCGAGAGCGGGGAGGTTTTGATGGTACCTCTTGAAGTGTGGTTGTCTGAGAAGATCCGTCCTTTTTGGTAGGGATCTTGGAAAAGTCTACGATCCACTCTACCACCTCCGTGAACCAATCCTGGGCCGGCCAAAAGGGGGCTATTAAGTTCATCCTCGGTTCTCCTTTGACGCCACAAACTTTTTCATTACTAATCCCAGGATTTTGAATGGGGGAAAAGCATATACGTCTACTCGAGACCAATTTAGCAGGAAGGCGTCTACCATAAGTGCTCTTGGATCTTCCACGACGAGCAAAAAGACTGGCAGCCTTTTGGAAATGAATGTTGCGAGAGATCCACATGAGGAGTCCCCCACAGCGACCAGAGATCTAGACACACTTCCTCGTGTAGGGTCCACTCTGTATGAAGGACCTGGTTCCTCCTGCTGAGTCTGTCCGCCCTCACATTCTTTACTCCCTGTACGAACCTTGTCAGAGGGAGATGTTCCTGTGAGACGTCCAAAGCAATAGGTCTCTCGCAGTTCGTAAAGGAACGAGGAGTGAGTCCCTCCCTGTTTCCGAATGTAGGCAAGTGCGGTGGTGTTGTCCACGTTTACTTGCACTACTTTGTTTGACACCAGAGGTTCTAGACTCTTCAAAGCCAGATGCACGGCGAAGAGCTCTTTTGCAGTTTATGTGCCAAGTCACCTGTGCTGGTTCCCAGGTGCCTGACACCTCTTCTGAGCCTAATGTCGCTCCCCAACCTTTCTCCGACGCGTTGGAGTACAAACACTAGGTCTGGGTTCTGTGTTTTTAGAGAGATCCCTTTGTTCTCTTCCAGAGGGGGCAACCACCATTCCAGGTGCGATTTTATCTCCACTGGAATGGGGAAAAAATACGTCCGAAAGTTGTCCGGTGTTTTAGCTCCAAGACTTCTTGAGGAAGAATTGAAGCGGACGTAATGCAGTCTTCCTAGAGGGAAGACTGTTCGAGCGAGGAAAGGGTCCCTAGAAGGCATCAACCATTCCCTCGCCGACGTATGTTCTTTCCCTAAGAAGAGAGAGACTATCCGCAAACCTTTTGCGATTCTCTCTTGCGAAGGAAATACTCGAAAACCCCGAGAATCCATCCGAATCCCAGATAGACTAGGTCCTGTCTGGGGGTGGTCAGCTGAGACTTCTCGAGGTTCACGAGCAATCCCAACGCTTTGATCAAATCTAGAGTTAACTTTAGGTCCTCCAAGCACTGTCTCTCTGATCTGGCCCCTGATGAGCAGTCGTCCAGATACAGAGAGATATTTACTCTTGAGTGAAGAAACCTCGCCACATTCTTCATCAGGCTTGTGAAGACCTGAGGAGCTGTGGACAGGCCGAAACACAAGGCTCTGAACTGAAAGATCCTTCCCCCCGTCATGAAACGGAGGTACTTCTTCGATGAAGGGTGGATCGGGACGTGAAAGTAGGCGTCCTGGAGATCTAGAGACACCATCCAATCTCCTTGTCGTAATGACGCTAGGACTGAAGCAGAAGTCTCCATGGAGAAGAACTTCTCCTTCTGAACAAAAATTTGTTCAGAGAGCCGTCCAGTACTGGTCTCCAGCCTCCCGAGGCTTTCGCAACCAGAAAAAGGCGATTGTAAAACCCGGGGGGGGAGTTTTTTGATCCCAGTACTAGTTCTATCGCTCTCTTGTCCCACATTTGTTCCACCATCGATCGCAAGAGTATCCCTCAGCACAGGATCCTTGTACTTGGCTGATAGTTCCTTGGTATTGACGTTAGGGGAGGAGTGTTCAGGAAAGGGATACGATATCCTTCCTTATGATAGCCAATGAAGAACGCTGTCTGCGTTTATCAGTGACCAGGCCTCCACAAATCCCAGGAGCCTGGCACCTACTGGCGCTTGGAGGAGAGAAGCTTCATTTTCCCTTTTTAAAGGGACGAAAGGAGCAGACCTACCTCTTCTCTCCGGAGCCTTCCTTCTTGCGGGAGGTCTGGAGGTCGGACCACCTCGAAAGGGCTGAACTGATTTTACTAGGTCCTTTCTTTGTCAGATGCAGCAGCAGGCTTCTTCTTCTTGCTGACTGCGTCAGAAGATCCTGAGTCGCCTTCTCAGTTAACGAATGAGCAATGCCTTCACTAACTGAGAAGGGAACAAAAAGTCAGAAAGAGGCAAATACAGTAGAGCTGCCCTCTGAGCGTGTGAGACTGCCTTGGTTAAGAAGGCCCCATATACAGTCCTCTTCTTTAGAAGACCTGCTCCAAATAATGAGGAGATTTCAAAAGAGCCATCCTGTACCGCTTTGTCTATACAAGGACAATATGCATAATAGGGCTTCAGGTTCGATTCCTTCCGAATCATGGGCTTTCTTGGGGACATCACCCCAAGGGACCAATCTAAGAGTTGAAAACTTCCAATACATGAAAGAGTCCCTTGAGGAGATGGTCCAGTTCAGAAATTCCCCACGTAATTCGTGCCGAATTGAGACCTTGTCGACGTGAAGCGTCACTAATCGGAAATCGAAAAATCTGCTTCCGATGTAGAAGGGAGAGCAATACCCATATTCTCTCCCGTCTGATACCAAATGCCTCTTTTACCAGCTAATGTGCGGAGGCATGCAGAAGACTGTTCTCACTAAGTCTTTCTTAGACTTCATCCATGAGTCTAAGGATTGTAAGGCCCTCTTCATCGAAATGGTGGGCTTCATTTTGAGAAAAGACGAAGGCTTCTTCGTCTTAGCACTCGAAAAGAGAGAGCGCGAGAAGAGGAGCGAGCGGTTTTTTTCAGGAGTCAACTCGTCTCCATACTCCTCAAGAAGCAAGGCAGTCAAAACCTTATAGTTCGACAGTCCTTCTCTTCCTGATATTCATCATCCGAGTTTTCTTCCAACTCGGATCTACATGAGTCTCCGCTCCCCTTTCCGTACGTTCCTCTTCTGGAGGAGACAAACTCCTAATAGGAGAGTGCTAAGGAATGATAATCTTTCCTCTTTCCCGCTTTAATAGCCTTGGAAGGCGCCACAAGCTCAGGCTTTCTCTTGATAATTAGAAGACGCTTCCCGCTTGAATGACGCTTCGTTCGCCAAGCGTCCTGGCTGAGTCTCTCGCTTACTTGGCTGCTGACGTCTTGATGACGCCTCGCGCCTGGAAGCGCTCCGCTCTCCAAAGGCGTCCTACTTGGCGTCACAATATTGGTCGGAGCGTCACGTCTATCAACAGTTTTCAATGACGCTTCATGTCTAAAAGACTTCTTACGTCTCTCTGGCGTTACGAAAAACTTTCGTAAGCAACCTTTCTCGCTCTCGAACCCGAAGCTTCTGTAAGATGTTTAGAAGCTTCACGTCTGCATGACGCTTCTCGTTTAGCAGGGGAGAGAGGACGAGACTTCTTGATTGGAAGCGCCATGTCCTTCCTACGAGGCGCTAAAACTCTCCACTAGAGAGGACAGTTGCTCTTGAACTGCCATAATTATTCTCCTTGACGCTTCTCCCACGTCCACTGCATGACGCCTTTCGTCATCACTCGGGGGAGAAGAAAGTAGGAAAGGGTACTTCTGCGTACTCGTCAGGTGACGCTGACGCCACCTTCGCCTCTTAATAGAAGAGGGAGGCGTCATCCGAGAAACGCTTCTGGGGCTCGAATCTATTTCAGGGTTCTTGTTCTTTATATGACGACTTCTATCGGTCTCGACAAGTTCGACTCCTTCCACCCTCGTTTAGGTGAGGGAGAGGGAGAAGACGAGAAAACACTCACGAAGGACGCTTTTCCTATAGCGCCCTTGAGCAGCCTGCCACGAAGCAGAGCTAGCTGAAGGGACGTCTGACCGTTGGGGATTCCCCACGACCTCCTTAAGGCTTTCGACTTCCTTCTCCTCTGGGCATGGGAGCTTGGAAGAGGTCTAGGCCTGGTGGGAGCGTCGCAGGGACGATCAAACGCCCCCTCCACAACACTGGGAGAACTCACTTCACTGTAATGCTCACTTTCACTAGCCTTACCTTGAAAGTCCGCCATCTTGGACTTCATGTCTCTAATCGTAGCTTTCAGATTGGCGATTTCCGAGGCCGAATCCGAAAGTACACTCTGAGATGAGATACATAGGGAGAATCTAAATCTAGTAGGATTAGAATTATCCGTAAGAGGCTCAATAGGCCTTGACACCACCTTTCAGACGTCTAACCCTATCCCTCTCTAACTTCTTCAAATAAGAAGTCAAAGTCTTCCACTCTTCTGCATTTAATCCCTCGCATTCCTTACAAGTATTATTAGCAGAACACTGAAACCCCCTACATTTACTGGCATCACAGTGTGAGGATCAACCGAAGCTTTCGGTATCCTCACCCTGCAGCCTACATTCACACACATTCTCACACTCACATTTGAATCAGACATACTGAGAAAAATCCAAAAAAGCAATTCCAAAAACAGTCCACAGTAGCGAATGCCAAAACACGATCCAGATACGTCACCAAAAAGCCGAGAAACGATGATCAAAGGATGAAATATGAATCTAAGTCAGGAGGTAATAGCAAACAATGTTGATACCACCGGCGACAGAGAAAATATGATAGAAAACGGGGATGGTTCCTAGTCCCCTGCCGCCCAGGGCAGGCAGGTAGATCACCTGACCTACCTGTAGCGAGTGGCGCGAAATTTGAATTTCTGTCGGGGACGACGGATCTTAGCTATGTATATATTCTGACAGGTAAGTGATTGTATGAAAACAAATTTTCATTCAAGACAAAATTGTTGGAATACAGTTGATACTGTTGTCCAATAATTTTGGTTTGATAGACTAGTTAGATTACCAATAACTTTGTGGAATTATGTACAGTAATATTCTATTCTCCCATCATCGGGAATATAAAAATCCTGACTTTCTATTTGCATACTAGATTGTAAACATTTATATACAAATTGGTAATAAGAAATTCTTTTCCTTGCATATTTTAGCACTCACAGCAATAATGTGCTAATGATCATTTAACTTTCAGTTACAAAACAATAATTAAACAGATTCTGGTTATCAAAACTCAAATTTAACTTTGTAAAGGATATTTACTGCAATCTTACAAGTTATTACGAATGTTAGATTAGACAAAATGAAAATTGTTTTTAATAATTTATATTTTTCCTAACATACAAATCTGAGGCCTTTGCATATGGGATTGCCTTTCAGTGAGCTGGAAATCACATCATTAAACTTTTTGCAAGGTGGTTACCGTAACAGGTACCAAAGGTAGGGACGGAAGTACTGTCCACCTAGTCAGAGTGCACTCAAATCTATGCAGTTTACATTTTGGCCCAGGTAAGAGAATGAGGGATGGTAAGAGGTGAGCCCTTTATGTAAAGACCTAAGGTTTGTATGTCAGGAACAAAATACAGATTACTTTTAAAATTTGTCATTTGTTCCTACACAAATACAAACCCTCATTCTTTACATAAGGGAGACTTACTTTTGGAGGGAGGATTCTAAGTAAATCTCTCAACACACTGGTAGTTCAGCTCACCTGGGTAATCTCTTCCTGGTCATGAAAGAGCAAAGGAAGGAAACCGTACCTCTGATCTATTGAACAAGAGATGTTCAATCGTCAGAATTCTGGGAATTTTTAATTAAGTGGATGTCATATCCTTGATTCAAAAAGGTTTGGATGAACCCACTGTGCGGAGACTATATAGAAAATAATCAACTGGCTTGCTCATAGTCAGTCCCTTTGCCTGCTTGTTAGAGAGAACAAAGGATTTGCATCTACTAATCCAAATATCAGGTAGTCCCCGGTTTACGACGTTCCGAGAGTTTATGACGCCATTCAAATATATTCATCAGAAATTATTTCCCGTTTCATGACGCATGTTCCAGGGTTACAACACTTACAATGTCAATCCAACGGAAAAATATGACTGAAAAGGTATAATCAATATTTTGAAGGATCTTTTTCATGAAAAAACACAAATAAAATGCAGCTTAAGTAGTTTTTCAATATACCTAAAAGTATTACAAAATTTTGACAATGTTCCATTTTACAACGATTTCTGCTTACGAGCACCTCAGTAATGGAACCCCTGTCGTAAACCGGGGGCTGTCTGTACTAGAACTATTATGGATACGATACTCAGTCATCAGATCACCTGCGTGCACGCCAATCCAGCATGTGCTGGGTCGTTCACAATTCCTCTATTACGCTATCTCCCAGGGCCTAGCGTAACTACGGTTTGCTCGCTTGCTGTTAGTTCTAGAGTTCTGCCTTTAAGTCTAACATGCATTGGCGCTCGTTCGCGAGCTTTCCCCTAATCCTCACAAAATCTTCAGATTTGCGTGCATCCAGACTTGTGGACGTTGAGTCTTCTCACCGTCACAACATGGGCAGAGAGTGGAGGAAAGAAGCGGGTCATGCAGGTGTCTCGCCCCATCCGGATGATGCTTTTCGTAGTAATTGCTCAGGTCCCAGGAGTGACGTGACAGTTTTGCGAGATCGTACACATAGTGCCCAATCTGTGACAGCAAGAAGACTCAATGTCCACAACCCTAGATGCTCGAAAATCAACGTCCACAACTCTAGGATGCACACAAATCTGAAGATTTGTGAGTCATTTGGGGAAGCTCACGTAATGAGCGCTCAGCGCAGTATTAGACTTCGAAGCAGAAGTTCTAAGCCTGCCATAGTTTGCGCTCTTGTTATGCTAGACCCTGGGGATAGTGTAACGGTTCCCCTTCCCAAAGGAACAGGAACTTCTCAGGGGGGAGGAGAGACTACCTTCTTCTTCTTCGGCAGTTTAGCCTTAGAAGTAGAAAGGGAGGAGGCAGCAGATGACGAGGAAGATGATGACACCTGATGGGCTCCCTTCTTCATCAGTTTCCTCAGGATGGCAGTAAGGTACCCCATCCAAGGAGCAACTGGAACAGCAGGAGCAGATATAAGAGCCCCTCCCATTAGAGGAGGAGGCTCTACAGTAGCCCCAACCACTGGAGGCAAAGCCTGAGTGGTAGGACCCTAGAGATACAGTAGGAACAAAACATGGCAGGGGGTGGACAAACATAGCAAACCCAGGTGGTGGCGGCACTGAGGGCTGGGTTGGAGGCATATGGGGGTGAGTGCCCATCACCACTGAGGGAGTCACATTCGTTGGTGATGGGCAAACACCATTGAAGGGACCGATGCAAACTTATGAGTAGTCACAGTCGTGGTTGTCACAGCCACATGAGTTACAGGCATACTAGAGAAGTGTGATACTAGGTCTTGCAAGGAGGGAGTGCCAGGGAGGACTAGTGTCAACCCAGCCTGCTGCAGGTCCCCAGACTGCGATGTCACCACACCTGAGGAAAAAAGTCAGGTCAGTATGAGTCTCTCCTCACCTGAGAGGGAAATATCCCCCTCAGAGCGAGAAGAGGCCCCTGGATACAAGATGTCCCGGTCGCCAGCCACCCCCCACCTTCTTCACCCGACAAATTGGACAAAGAAACAGAGGCAGAGATTCCCCCGCAGGGAGAACAGCAAGGTGAGGAAGCTTGCTGGGAGGAAGGAAGGATAACGAAGGGTCAGCCATTACATGCGTCGTCAGGGGCATGTTACCCTCAGACAAAGCCCTGGAAGCTTCCCCCAACTACCGCTTCTCCTCTCAAACTGTTTACACTGCTTGGACGACCAGGAGCTACACTCAACACAAGTCATGCTCCTGGTATTTAGTGCAAAGGGCGTGAGGGTCAACATAAAAAGAATGAGTGGAAATGACCAAATCATTTCCCTCCCTCTCCCAGGCATACGCGCTGGGAGAAGGAGGACTTGCATGGCTTATTGGATTTGTGGATTTGCATATTGATCACAAATCACAAACAGACAATATTAGCATTCACAAAACAAGAAAGATCACACCGGGAAAAGGTGAAACACATTCAACAGCAGTCGTATAGAGGTGGAGACACGTCCTCACTCGACAGTGGCTAAGAGCAAATAATACAGTAGTTAGCTATCTCACCATATGGCGGGATCACAAACCCAAAAACAAAAACTCTCAAAACACATGTACTTACCAACTACTTCTTGACACACTCAGGGCGAGGAGCTGTACTGTCCACTGGATACAGCCGTCATAACACACAACCAAGAACCACAACCCCACAACTCAACAACACAACACCTAAGGACCACAACAAACAAGGACTACAACCATAAAAAGGCAACACACACACCCACTAACAACACCAAGAAATCACAACAGCTCACCAACAATGACCCTCAACAACTCACTACACCAAGAAACCACAAGAGCTCCCCAACAACAACAACCCTCAACTATAACAGCTCACACATAACTCAGCAGAAACTCACAAGCGCAATAAATCTAACAACACAGGCACAACAACTCTAAGCAAACCATATCAAAATTAACAACAACTAAACAACAAACCAATAACACACAATTCAACTGACCATCAATGCCTTCAACACTCTTCACAGACCGCTGCTGACACTACTGACCCTCACCAGCTCTGATTACAAACTGACTCCTCAAAACTCTAATCTTAACAACTAACTCCAACCACACCAGCAAACAACCCAGAACTCACCAACAGCCAATTCAATCGGTAACCATACATCCACCAATAACGACCCCCCCCCCCCCCCCCCCAGCCCCCCTCTCTCCTCTCTCTCTCTACAGAAATCCACCAACGCAAATACACGATCTCAACAGCAATACAAACCACAGCAACTCCCTCCCTCCCTCTCTCTCCTCAAGGACATTTGTCAAACGGAACTCCCATAACTCCTCCATAACCACCTTGTTATTAAGTTCAATGGCTGATTTCCGGCCCTTCACTAAAAGTACCACAATTCCTAATGTAATGGACCAAGGGTTTGTATAATGTGTAAGAACAAATGAATCCTTTTGTGAAGAACACCGAACTCTTTGAACATGGTGTCATGGAGGCCTGGCCTTTCCCACACTGAACACTGTAAGGGGTAGGGTCATCCCACTAAAACTTGGCTGTGGTGCCCATCAAAGCCAAGGAGGAATTGAAAGACACTACAGGTAGATTAGTATCTGAGCTTACTGGACTGTCAGCATGCCTCTTTTCCACTGCTACCTCAATTTTATTCTATGAAGAGTAAAGTCCAACCCTTACCCATTTAGCAATAAGAGGCTACCCTAGGACAAAGCTTCCCATGAGAAAAGCATAGACTCAGCCACACCTTGGGACAACACCACCAACAACTTTTAAGACTTCACCCTGTCACTCAAAGATGACATACCACGAACTTCAAAGTTGCAATGCATGGCCAGCTGCAAGCAGAGACAAGACTGCCTGGAAATTGGAACTAACTATCCCGGACAAAAAGCACTTTCTCGTCAGTCACTCCAAGATGGGTCAGCAAAAAGGGGATGCAGCTACTGAAGTAGCCGGAGGTCCAGGAACCTTCTGACCTGCAAAACACAAAGAATGTTCACTTGTTCCATGAGCCTCAAAGGAAGTAAATAATCTTTCAGAAAAGTCACTCGGCCTGCATGGGTTTCTATAGGAGTACCCTCCCAGTAGGCCATATTTAACTTGAGATACTTGAAGTTCTCCATCATTATACCCCAAGCAGCTGGCAAAGCAAGATCAGGAGAAATTGCATGGTTCTCACGAGGAGACACAGCTACACATGCACCCAAGCTGTCACTTTTGGAAAGCAAACAGGGGGGAACAAGCAGAACGAACATAAGACTGGAAGAAAGGAAAAGAAATGGTTTGGCAGTGTAAAATGGGGGGATGTCCCTACAAAGAATTTTGGTTGATACTTTTCTGAGTATTAAACAGTGGGGATCCATCTAAATGGAGAGTAAAATGATCCACACCAATGATTGATTACAGTTCATGCAAAGGAACTTCTACATGGTAGGCAATAGTTAGCAAACTAACAAAATAAACAGTAAATTAACGCTTTTCGTTCTGTACAAACCACATTTATTAGGTATGAACATTACAACAAATTCTGATGATAAACATACCATACACTCCAAACTGTAAGCACTAGAAAAAATGTGCAAGAAAAGTGACCATCCAAAATTTAAAGGAATATAACCAAATAAGTGATATCTTAATTAGGTAGAGGATGTGGTTGTATTTTTAGTGGTTGATTTTGCAAACAATTTAAAAATGCAGCAGGCAAATGATATAGGTACTATTACTCAAAAAACACTTGTGTAACAATCACCTTCTCCTCCAAATCTTCTGGGAACTGAATTTCTGATATAAGCTCCTCAGAAGCAACAGGCTCTTCTTCCTCCTCAAACAGATCCTTGCTTCTGGCACTCTCATTAAGGGCTAAAATGACAGCAGATGCATTTTCAGCGATGGATTCAGTAGTCTGAGCTTCAAGTATGGCTTCAATGAGTTTACTTGTCTGAAATGTAATATATATCACTTATTATATTATTAAAACATCTAATTTTTTGTAGCATTTCAAAACAGAACCAATAAAACATAGGAAACTGTAATTTTTATTCCAGAATACTATTATGGTTTAAGGTAAAAATTTACATAGTATATATCTCCATAAACAGCAGGCTAAATATCCAATAGATTTTAGTAGCCTATACTTTTCATTTTAGGTTAAAACATATTAACCCATACAGGCCAGGCTGAATGTACATTAACAATACCCCAAGACAGGGCAAACTTTAAGGTTGGCAAATTAAAACAAAAAACACATCACCAGAAAGAGAATGATATGCAAACACACATAGATATAAAAAAAAAAAAAAATTCCAACCCTATTTTAGCTAGTTACACATCCTATCTCAAACAAATTTATCCTATGTAAAAATTATATTTAAGTACAGCTCACATAGGTAATTCAAAACAGATAACTAGTATGCAACAATCCCTGAGTATATTTATGATAAAATATTCATGAAATATAATGGGATGGAAAGATGTACCTATTAGTGAGTCATAAATGTTCTTTCTAATAATTTTTGTACTTTACTTTGCAAAATTACAATTATAGTCAACATATACTATTGTAAAACATGAGAATTAAAACCAACAGCAATCCCTGATATATTTAGGGCAAGTCTATATACAAGATGTACTGGGACAGGGAGATGTACATAGTACATTCACCCTTGAAATCTCAAGTCAAAATAATCTTGTATTCAGATCTGAGATGTGATTGTTGCCATAAGTGCTTCCACATTGTCATTTATGGCCCATTACGTGATAGAAACGTTTTCACACACAATTCTTTGAAATATTACAGCGCACAATAACTGTAGCCTAATCATATGAGCTGAACCAGAGAGTTGCAGATGCACTTATATTGGGATCAAAAGTGCCCTGTCATCCTTTAAGGGGTACCCTGTGGAGACATACTAACAACACCAGCAAGTGGATATTCATAAGTTTGAGTTCCGTGGTTGTTGTGCTCTTATTTCCTTCTTCTGAAAGTTCTAAACTAGTTTAATCATTAGCTGTGATCCTCAAGCTTCTTAGGTAATACATATAGGTATCTTAATACAAAAACACACTAAAATCTATTCCAATTTACTGTTACCAAGATATTTACTTCTTTTGTTTGTGATTTAACATTCCTTCCTAATGGCACTCATGAGAGCAACTGGTATTAAAGTAAACATGTGCCAAAGACTCCAGTACTACTGAGCACTGATAATTAGCCTAGGTAAAATAAAAAAACAGAGCCAGTTGAGAATGATGAATGACTGATGATTTACAGTTACTAAAACTGGAGTAACAACTAATGAATTTGTCATTAGAACGACGGACACAGGGTCAGCCAATAAAAAAACCTAACTTTAGTAATATGTATTAGGTGCTGACACATGGGATAAAACCATTCATCTGAACAGCTCCATAGGACTTCTTCAGTACTCTTCTAAGACCGCTGGAACCGCCGCAAATGTAGCAGTGTATACAGGCAGGCGAATCTCAGCTGTGCAGGATTCGTGCTTGATTTCTATGATGTGCAGTTTTCCCAGGCAGGAAAAAGCCACTCGTATGAAGAGGGCCTTAGGGTGCTGTATCCTAGCTGGAAGAAGGTCTTCGGCAGCCAGCCTTCCTCCCCGGGATTCCCAATGCCACTACACGGAACATCAGAATCCTGTACTCCTAAACTTTCTCTTAAGCGGTGGTTCGAGTTTACGGGTACAAAATCACTGTTACCTATGTAAAACCAAGAACAGCACACAGATTTATCAAATACCTAGCCTGCGTAGTGAATCATGGAAAAAATGAAAAAATTAGTAGTTTAGCTAGCTAGCCTATCTACCAACAGAAGCTGAGATTGTAAGAAAACAGAGGGAATAAAGGGGGAACAAAAAGTGAACAAAAACATGTCTTGGGGTAAGGCTCCATGGAATTTTGAGAAAATCATGAATCTCTGCTTTAGTAAGTAGATAGGTAGGCTAAACTGCTAATTTTTTCAATATAAAAAATAGGCTGCTGAAATGCAAGCGTCTGTGACAGGTTGCAGGCGCACTACACTACCTACTACTAGGCTAGGTACTAGGCTCCCTTACTGGCTAGCTAGTACCTAGGTACTTGCAACAGGTGCAGAGCTTTAGGGTAAAATACCGAATGGCCAGGCACTTTCATAGTGCAACCACCTTCCCAAAAAAGTACTTTAACACATCGTAACCCAGGATAGACATTAGTCAAGAGCCAGCGTCTGTCAAAGCAACACCTCGAGACCTCCACTGTCCTCTCGAAGTTTTTTTTTTTTTTCCAAGCCACAAATTAAGGCCATTATAATTTCCAATTTGATAGATCTATAGTATTACTATTCCGCGGCGGCCTAGACTATGGCAGTTGCAGTTTTACTATGCCAGTTTTACCTCCTGAACAAGATTTTAAGTAATAGGCGTATTATCAATCGGACGACTGTAATTTATAATCCCCAGGGGAATCGTACTAGGCTAAACACGGCGAAATAGGTACATTTGACGCCCCAATTCCTGGTGGCTTTCGTATTCGCGGGCACGAACGATTCGGAATGCTTAGTATACAGAAATAGACCTCCGATTTAAGGGAAGTGGTCACGCTACGGTACTAGGTAGGTATAGCCTACCTAAGTGGCCGTCAGGTGACCCATTAGGGTAAAAAACCGCATGGTACAGGGGTGGACCATGTACGACCAATGTGTACAACCCCAAGAAAAGTACATTATAACGCGTCCTCCGACACCGGAGTAAGAGGTCTTTAGCTCCGTTTCTCACCAACAACAAGTCGCGTCTGACGCCCATCTCCGATGTCAGGACGCGTTATAATGTACTTTTCTTGGGGTTGTACACATTGATCGTACATGGTCCACCCCTGTACCATGCGGTTTTTTACCCTATATAGAAATACCTCCGATTTAAGGGAAGTGGTCACGCTACGGTACTAGGGGGAAACATCAGTACAGGCCAACCCTCATCACGGTAGACGGGTCTTATTCACTCGATATTTAATTGGTGAAACATGAATACAATTGCAACTCTAAGCATACCATTTAAAAGACTGAAGTTTCGTCAACATATTGTGATATATGAAAGCACCATACGAACTAAAATAAGCATGTGAGCTCTTCGTAAAATATGTTTTCAAGGCAGTTTTGAAATCCAATATGGCGGCTACGTTTTTCATGGACGGTTCTCCAGCCTTCCAGCACTCATTTGAACAATGTAGCGTATGTATGTAACGTTTATTGATCTTACTCAAGATTGCAGTTGTAATCAGCACAATAAAACAACATTTTGTTGCCTATATTAGTGAAGTATGAAACTTGTTATTCCCGAGGTTATGGTTGGAACTGAATTCATTCTTACCTTGTAATCGGCGGTTTTTATCCATTACTGCCATCACAACTGAAACTCCACAGTGCTTATTTGATTGTTATTATAACATTTTGGTCTCAGTTCACTCCACATTGCACTTTAAACCCGTTGCTGTTCCTGGTTTCTAAGCGCGCGCGCCATAAACACAATTACAAACAGCAGACGACGAACAGACGTACGACAGACGACGAAACTGCAAAGTTTTATTCCCTAAACTGTTTACTTAACTCGTTATTTAGTTTAAATTTACATTGTTATTTAAAAATTTTGATTTAATTCATGTATATTATCCCTTTTTGCAACCAAATTACCCCGAAAAATTACAGATATTCTAACGTAGATAAAATCAAATGTTTCTAACGTTTTCGTACATCTGGCTGCCGAAAACCATAGAGGAACGAATACGGAAAAGTGCATAGAGGAACGACTACGTTTTTTTTTTTTTTTGTTTTTTTGTTTTTGCTAGCACTTTTCATTGATTTCAGTCTTTATTAGTATTTTGAATTTCTTAAATAATCGTATGCCAGAAATAAATGTAACCTTTAATGTTTGCATGCTTTAATGTTTGCATGCTAAGAATGGCAAAATCATCGTTGCCACATTAGTGGAGGCTTCACACATACGCCGTTCCATTATCCTGTTAAGCGTCCGCCCCTGATGAGCTCGCTGCTAACGTACCGTCACGCTTTTTTTGTAATCAGCGATCATAGCACTGATGATAGTTTTTCAAAGTTAATATTGATTTTTATGCTTGTTATTCATACTGTAATTAACTGTAGGAAATTCTCTCTCTCTCTCTCTCTCTCCTCTCTCTCTCTCTCTCTCTCTCTCTCTCTCTCTCGGAGTCCAGTCACTCGGCAAAGAAAGTCATCTTCACTCCCGCAATTGGAAGAAAAGTTTGTATCATCACTGGGGAGGGATTCAGAACTAGAGCTCTCATCATCAAATAGGTTACAATATCACACTCCTCATCTAGTATTTGATTGATCTCACCTAAAGAAATATGCCTCCTCTTTGGGACATTCATTGTGAAAGACGCGAAATCCAATTTGTCTCGATAAACGCCCGAAGCGTATTGAAAGAAAACCAACAGGGACAGGCAGTTTTCTAGCATAAGCGACCACCAGGAAAGAGTTGCCAGGCTGGAAATAGTTTTCCCATGTGCTGAGAGTGTTACCAAATGATGTTCCTACACTTTCTATACGAGTAAACGTTATTATTACGGGGCTGACGGCTTGACAAGCACAGTTAAAGTCTTGAACGTAATATCCCGTTGAAGGCGCTACCGAGTAGATCGCGGTAAACGTATTATTACGTGGATGACGCTTAACAGGTTATAAACTGTTTCCATGAATTCTAGTTGTCATAGTAATGGCAATAATGATAAAAATTGCTTTTAATATTTATGTATTATACTTCCAATACATAGCATAATTTCACCAATTTCAACGTTTTGTGTGTAGTCTATACCCAGTTTGGAGGGTCAACACATACCGAATGGCAACAGAGAGAGAGAGAGAGAGAGAGAGAGAGAGAGAGAGAAAGGAAGGCGGAGGAACGAAGAAGAAAAGGGATGGCGGTGGAGGGGGGGGGGTGGGTGGGGGGGGGTTGGGGAGAGGGGTAGGTGGCGCTTTATACGCGTGTTCGTATCCATTTCTGCATAATGGAGTTTTTGTCTCTTGGTACAAGGACAAGTGTCGTTATTCTTTACGATTAGTGATTCACGATACCCTTATAAATTACGGCACTGGGTGTAATGCACTATAGCAAAATCTCGTTCTGTTAAGAGTGTTCGTTACAGAAATAGGTATTGCCCAAAAACCTGCTTGCACTGTCTCTGAAACCCATAGTAGACATGCTGCTTTAGTTGTCAATCAAGTTTTTATAACCAAGTATTTTTTACAAGCTAGCTATTGAATAAATTTGTTTTTTATTTTTCTCAGTCAAAACATATGCCCCTCAATGCTAACTTTCCTCTTTTAACGACTTTCTGGTCATTGCAAATTCGGCCCCATAATTTCTTATGGTGCGAAAACAGACAAGAGGCCCATGGACCGAAAACGATTGCGTCACACTACGGCGATAATCCAGCAGTAAAACATCTTTCATATATCCAAAAAGTAAATAATAAAAGATATATATGCGCATACGATTATAACAATTACATGTAGCTGATAACAATCTGCATGAATAACTGGTAAACTGTTCTGCAATGACAGTTGAGTATAGCAATTATTTACAATAGGTACGAAAGTCAAGATGTCGTGACGTCATAATACAGAACTTGAAAGAACGTTCTAATTCAGAAAAATAATTACTTAAATTTGAGTCAGAGTCGAGTTACTTTTTCAATAACGAATATTTTCAAATTAATCATCATAAATATGTAAAATATTGATGTTTTACTACTTATTTAAAAATTAGCCAAGAGCACGCTTCTCGTCATCTTCTACCCCAACAGCTGCTGTTTACGCCTGGCTTGTTGTTGATGAGAAAATCGTGTTTCGATTGTTGTTGATAAAAGTGCTCCAGCGTCTGTGGGTACAAGTGTGTGCGGATTTATCACAGGAAATGGTTAGTTTATTGACACAAGCTACTCCGTAAACATCGAGATGGCGTCAATCTTCTAAATACCTCGAGTTGTAAGTAAAAATGTTGAACGCGTTTGGTGAGATTTGCACTACGTTTGAGACCGTTTTCAGTACCCTCTGTTTAAATCTGTTTAAATCTTAAAATTTGGCCTTAATTTCTAACTTTGGGGAAAATACTTACTTCGAAGGAGAGTAGAGGTCTTTAGCTCCGTTTCTCACCAACAACAAGTCGCGACTGATGCCCATCTCGGGTGTCAGGACGCGTTATAATGTACTTTTTTCGGAGGGTGGCTTGCATTGATGGTAGCTGGCCTGCGTGGCTTGCTGTGATGATCTACCCTATAGGTAGGTATAGCCTAGGTGGCCGTCAGGTGCCATTGGTATTTTACCCTTATTCCCTTTAATGTCTTACATCTATGATTCTGTAAGCAGAGAAGCAAATAGGCTATCGCTAGGTACTACTTAGTAATTCTGTTCGCAGATCTGTCGAAAGATGAAATTGAATAAGGCTACGTAGGAAAGAAAACTTGAAACAACACACACATGGGAGCACTGAATTTGACCCCTGGGTAAACTACCAATCAAAATAGGGTTGGATAGGCCTTACCGAAGATTAATGGGCAATGATAGCCTACGTAAAAGTGTATATACGAAGCCTGCATAAATTAAATACTAAAAGTATGGCTTATGTGGTTAATTTTTGATCTAAGAAAATTGCTTCTGTTACTACGGTTCCGGGGTTAGCCCAAGTCAGCCTTACCTTCAATCTTCTTCCTGTATCACTTGTTATACTGATGCCCCGATGCGTTCTAGCTATTTTTCAGCAATTCGCCGTACTTCTTCGCCTGCAAATCTTGCTCGGTGAACATTTCTGTATCCATTGCTGAGGATAAAAAGTATATGTATCGGCGAAAATTATACGAACGTCAATCCAACACTTTGTAAACAAAAATACAAATTTAAAGTGAGTGGCGGCACCCAGGACGAACGTGATTGGTCAACTCAACTCCACGAGCGAGGGCTTGCCTCTGATTGGCTACTTTTGGCCAGAGTGGATTCTTCTTCTTTTAATTATTTTGAATTCATTAATCTTGAATATTCTGGCCCTTCTGTATCACGTCCTTCCACTTTATTGATACAATATTATTAACAAAACGAATTATTGCAACCATTCTATTAGATTTTCTTTATATTTCAAATCTGAGTAAACATCATAACGTGGCGACCTGTGCGGGTTTCTCGAGCTGATAACATTGAAATGCAGTCAGTTTACACGAGTTATGATAAGAAAATCAGGTACTACAACAGGGAATGTGCTTATTTGATGTCCCGTTTTTGTTAATATACCTATCACCAATCGCCTATTATTTATTTTCATTTTAAACTTATCCAATGCACATAAGTACTGTATCATTTGGTGCGGATGAGGACATCGGATACGTAGAAATTTAATTCCTATAGATTACCGTTTTCCCCAAAACTTGTAATCTTTCTCCTACGACCCCACCCCCTTAAGTTAGGGTGGTGATATTTCTCGTAATCTACTTATTAATACCTTTCACTTGATGTATAACATGATTATATTCCTCAACTTATTGACGCTCAAATATCTTTAGTGACCTTATGATTTAATCACGATTTAATTACCAATAAGGACGGCAGCTTTGGGTTCACACCTTTGGAAAAAAAAATCCTGTGGTAAGGTAGTGGAATGTAGATTATGGACAGAAAAATCTTAGTGATATCTGACTTTATCATTTATTTGAACAGCTTGACATTGGCCTCATCATAAATATTAAGCTGAATCGGAAAAATAAACACATTAACACTATCTATCAGTAGGTAGCTACAGACACGGATCCAGATACCTGGCCTATAGCAAAAACTCTTTGGTACTAAAATCAAATCTACAAGTGCTACATTTTATTTTGACAAAATGAGAACAAGAAGCAATGAAATGAATTTTCGGTATTTTTTATGAATATTGTGTTGAGTTACTTAGCAAATCACAAAGTTTGGTTTGTTAAATTTGACATGCGAAAACCAATTCGTGGCAATTATTCAACACTTTTTTTTTTTTTTTTTTTTTTTTTTTTTTTGCAGTAACAATATTTCATCTTCAAGCCCTGCTTACTTTTTCGAAGTTCATGAATATAATATTACAATATTCCTCCAAACAGGCGGCAGCTAGAGTCAGTGAAAAAACAGCCGAATGGCCACTGCCACGTCCATTCTTGACTGGTGAAGTATAAATGAAAACAATTTACTGATCTCTCCAATATATTTGCATCTTTATACAATTTCACAGGATCACAGATGCACTACTAATCCCTTTACACATAAAGCCATTCACTTTTATATTTTGCAAAGTCTCACTTGTACCTGGGCAATGTACGTGTTCCAGTCTTCCACTACTCCTATCCAACACTTAATTTCTAATATATCGTCTTTTTCTTCTCCTTCTTCTTCTTCTTCTTCTTTTTCTTCTTCTTCTTCTTCTTCTTCTTCTTTTTCTTCTTCTTCTTCTTCTCATTACCTCTAAATTGCAAGCTCATTTAACAAGCCAGTTGTCCTCCGTTCCGTCTACATGACTGAACGACTACAAAACATTCTACGTCACTTGTTACTGTTTTATGCAAACTATTCCTTCCAACAGCTTCAATGTGTTTTCTTTCATTTGCACTACATATCCACACTTCATTGCCGAAAAGGAGATATGGCTCAGCAATCTATCCCTTAACACATATATCATCTGTTTTTGTGAGTAAGTACATACACACGAACACACACACGTGTGTAAAAGAAGAGGAAGTGTAAAATACATGGGAGCAAAAGTACGAATAAGAGAGTATACATGGAAACCATGAACAATTAATATTAATTAGAAGACGGTATTATTATTATTATTGTTATTATTATTATTTTTTTTATTTTTTATTTATTTATGCTCTATCACAGTCCTCCAATTCAACTGGGTGGTATTTATAGTGTGGGGTTCCGGGTTCATCCTGCCTCCTTAGGAGTCCATCACTTTTCTTACTATGTGTGCCGTTTCTAGGATCACACTCTTCTGCATGAGTCCTGGAGCTACTTCAGCATCTAGTTTTTCTAGATTCCTTTTCAGGGATCTTGGGATCGTGCCTAGTGCTCCTATGATTATGGGTACGATTTCCACTGGCATATCCCATATCCTTCTTATTTCTATTTTCAGATCTTGATACTATCCATTTTTCTCTCTCTTTCTCTTCAACTCTGGTGTCCCATGGTATTGCGACATCAATGAGTGATACTTTCTTCTTGACTTTGTCAATCAACGTCAAGTCTGGTCTATTTGCATGTATCACCCTATCTGTTCTGATACCATAGTCCCAGAGGATCTTTGCCTGATCGTTTTCTGTCACTCCTTCAGGTTGGTGTTCGTACCACTTATTCCTGCAAGGTAGCTGATGTTTCTTGCACAGGCTCCAGTGGAGGGCTTTTGCCACTGAATCATGCCTCTTTTTGTACTGTTTCTGTGCAAGTGCCGGACATTCACTTGCTATGTGGTTTATGGTTTCATTTTTCGTATTGCACTTCCTACATATGGGAGAGATGTTATTTCCGTCTATCGTTCTTTGAACATATCTGGTTCTTAGGGCCTGATTCTTGTGCCGCTGTTATCATTCCTTCAGTTTCCTTTTTTAGCTCTTCCCTCTCGTAAGCCATTGCCACGTGTCATCGCTGGCTAGTTCTTTAGTCTGTCTCATGTATTGTCCGGGCGGGCACTGGTTTGTTGTGCCAGTCCTTTGTTCTGTTTGTCATTCTCCTGTCTCTGTATATTTCTGGGTCTCCGTCTATTTTTATTAGTCCTTCTTCCCATGCACTCTTTAGCCACTCGTCTTCACTGGTTTTCAGATATTGCCCCAGTGCTCTGCTCTCGATGTTGACGCAGTCCTCTATGCTTAGTAGTCCTCTCCCTCCTTCCTTTTGTGTTATGTATAGTCTGTCCGTATTTGCTCTTGGGTGTAGCGCTTTGTGTATTGTCATTTGTTTCTTGGTTTTCTGATCTATGTTGCAGAGTTCTGCCTTCGTCCATTCCACTATTCCTGTGCTGTATCTGATTACTGGCACTGCCCATGTGTTTATGGCTTTTATCATATTTCCGGCATTGAGTTTTGACTTGAGTATCGCCTTGAGTCTCTGCATATATTCTTTCCTGATCGTATCCTTCATCTCTTGGTGTTTTATATCCCCTCCTTCCATTATTCCCAGGTATTTGTATCCAGTCTCATGTATGTGTTTGATGTTGCTCCCATCTGGTAGCTTTATCCCTTCAGTTCTTGTTACTTTGCCTTTTGTATGACTAAGGCGCATTTTTCTATTCCAAACTCCATCCTGATGTCCCAGATACAATCCTTACAGTCTGGATTAGGGTATCTGTTTCCTATTATTATTATTATTATTATTTTTTTTTTTTTTTTTTTTTTTTTTTTTTGTTTTTTTTTTTTTTTTTTTTTTTGTTCTATCACAGTCCTCCAATTCGACTGGGTGGTATTTATAGTGTGGGGTTCCGGGTTGCATCCTGCTTCCTTAGGAGTCCATCACTTTTCTTACTATGTGTGCCGTTTCTAGGATCACACTCTCTGCATGAGTCCTGGAGCTACTTCAGCCTCTAGTTTTTCTAGATTCCTTTTCAGGGATCTTGGGATCGTGCCTAGTGCTCCTATGATTATGGGTACGATTTCCACTGGCATATCCCATATCCTTCTTATTTCTATTTCAGATCTTGATACTTATCCATTTTTTCCCTCTTTCTTTCTTCTTCTCTGGTGTCCCATGGTATTGCGACATCAATGAGTGATACTTTCTTCTTGACTTTGTCAATCAACGTCACGTCTGGTCTGTTTGCACGTATCACCCTATCCGTTCTGATACCATAGTCCCAGAGGATCTTTGCCTGATCGTTTTCTATCACTCCTTCAGGTTGGTGCTCGTACCACTTATTACTGCAAGGTTTCTTGCACAGGCTCCAGTGGAGGGCTTTTGCCACTGAATCATGCCTCTTTGTACTGGTTCTGTGCAAGTGCCGGGCATTCACTTGCTATGTGGTTTATGGTTTCATTTTTCTTATTGCACTTCCTACATATGGGAGGAGATGTTATTTCCGTCTATCATACTTTGAACATATCTGGTTCTTAGGGCCTGATCTTGTGCCGCTGTTATCATTCCTTCAGTTTCCTTCTTTAGCTCTTCCCTCTGTAGCCATTGCCAATTGTCATCGCTGGCTAGTTCTTTAGTCTGTCTCATGTATTGTCCGTGCATTGTTTGTTGCTGCCAGTTCCTCTGTTCTTTGTCTGTCTTTCTCCTGTCTCTGTATATTTCTGGGTCTTCGTCTACTTTTATTAGTCCTTCTCCCATGCATCTTTAGCCACTCGTCTTCACTGGTTTTCAGATATTGCCCCAGTGCTCTGTTTTCGATGTTGACGCAGTCCTCTATACTTAGTAGTCCTCTCCCTCCTTCCTTTCGTGTTATGTATAGTCTGTCCGTATTTGCTCTTGGTTGTAGCGCTTTGTGTATTGTCATTTGTTTCCGGGTTTTCTGATCTAAGCTGCGGAGTTCTGCCTTCGTCCATTCCACTATTCCTGCGCTGTATCTGATTACTGGCACTGCCCATGTGTTTATGGCTTTTATCATATTTCCGGCATTGAGTTTTGACTTGAGTATCGCCTTGAGTCTCTGCATATATTCTTTCCTGATCGTGTCCTTCATCTCTTGGTGTTTTATATCTCCTCCTTCCATTATTCCCAGGTATTTGTATCCTGTCCATCTTATGTGTTTGATGTGCTCCCATTACTGGTAGGCTTTATCCCTTCAGTTCTCGTTACTTTGCCTTTTTGTATGTTGACTAAGGCGCGCATTTTTCTATTCCAAACTCCATCCTGATGTCCCCAGATACAATCCTTACAAGTCTGGATTAGGGTATCTATTTCCTTGATGCTCTTACCATACAGCTTGATGTCGTCCATGAACATCAGAGGGTTGATTTTGTTGCCTCTTTTCTTGAGTTGGTACCGGCATCCATCTTCTGTAGTACTTTTGTCATGGGAATCATGGCTACTACGAAGAGTAGTGGGGACAGTGAGTCGCCCTGGAATATCCCTCTCCTGATATTAACCTCTGCTAGTCTTATTCCAGAGACTTGTAAGTATTGTATTCCAGTTTGCGCATTGTATTTTTGAGGAAGCTGATGGTATTTTCCTCTGCCCCATATATTTTCAGGCATTCTATTAGCCATGTGTGTGGTATCATCGTCGAAGGCTTTCTTATAGTCTATCCATGCCATGCTTAGGTTGGTTTTCCTTCTCCTACTGTTCTTCATTACCATTTTGTCTATCAGGAGCTGGTCTTTTGTGCCCTACACTTCCTTCTGCAGCCTTTCTGTTGGTGGGGATGGTGTGTCTCCTCTAGGTAGTTGTATAGCCTTTCACTGATGATACCTGTTAGTAACTTCCACATTATTGGTAGGCAGGTGATAGGCCTGTAGTTACTGGCTATATTTCCCTTACTCTTGTCTTTTTGTACTAAGGATGTTCTTCCTGTGGTCATCCATTTGGGTGCTTGGTGATTGAGATACAATGCTGGAGTTGTTCTGCTATTCGTGGGTGTAGGGCCTTGAAGTTTTTGAGCCAGTATCCATGGACTTCATCGGGACCTGGGGCTTTCCAGTTTGGCATTTTCTTTAGTTGGTGTCTGACTGCGTCTGTCGTGATGTCTGTGAATCTTGTTTTATTCTTCTCCCTGTTTCTTCTTCCTTGACATCCTGGAGCCATGTTGCATGTTTGTTGTGTGATACCGGATTGCTCCATATGTTTTCCCAGAGTCTTCTTACTTGGTTCGGCTTCAGGAATTTCTGGGTGGTTGTCTTCCCCTCTATAGTTGGCTGTATAGTCTTTTTCTGGTTGGTTCCGAATAGTTTGTTCTGTTGGTATCCCTTATTCCTGCTTCATGTACCGTTGGATCTTGTGTGCTTTGGCCTTAAGCCTCTGTTTTACATCTTTTATTGTGTTGTTGTTTATTGTACCCCTCTCTTATTTGTACTTTGTATTCCTCGTTGAGTTACCTGGTTTCCCTTGTTTTCTTGCTTCTTAGCCTTTTTTCTGCCATCTCTTTCAGTTTACTCAAGTCAGATCTCATCACCATGATTTGCTTTTCCAGGCGCCTTTTCCAAGGAGGTTGCTGTTTTGGTTTCTGTTGGGTTGGTTGTGACGGTGGTGTTGGTGTTCGAATCCCCATCAGTTCTGCTACTAATCTGCTCCTGCATATGTCAAGTTATTTGTTTCTGTGATACTGGTGGTGTGTATTAGGCCCATTATTTCATTGACCTCACTTGTTTTCTCCCTTAATTTCTTGGTGTTGTAGGCTTTCATGGAGGGGACCTTCGTTCTCTCTGTATCTGGCTCCATCCATTGTCTAATCTTTTCTACCCATTCCGTCTCTCTGTTACTTCGTCGGTGTTTCTTCGTGTGTCGTTGTTTGATACCTCATCCTCCCTGTCGTCTTACTGTGGCATCGTCTCTCAGTTCGTCTTCGTGTAATTCGTTGTCGTGGGACATTTCCCCTTTCCAGTTCTTCTCTTTCTGTTGGGGAGAGCCAGTTCTTTTTCTTTATGTTCCTTACTTGGTCTGCCAGCCTCTGCTCTGTTTGGGGGGTGTTATTCCTCTCATTCCAGATGTTGACCAATCTTCTTCTATATCCTCTCTCCCGTCGGGTTGCTTCTGATATAGCATCTCCATATTTCCTTATTTTCTTCTCTTGTCCATTTCTTCCTTTTTGCCTCTGTAGCTCCAATCTCAGGCTGTTGATTACTGTCGTTGTGGTGATCAGTTGCTGGATGACGACTTCAAAGTACCTGACCGTCTTCCCCTACAATTGGGTTGAATACCTGGTTGCCGGACGAAGCTCCTCTGTTGCCAGAGCTTCCATTTACGTCGTTGTCGTTTATTCCTTCATTTCTTTCCATCATTGGTGAGTTTTGCTATTTAACCCATAGCTGGACCCTACCCTACCCCCATCAGGGATGGAGGTACTCATTTACAGCTGAGTAGACTGAGGAATATAATAATAATAATAATAATAATAATAATAATAATAATAATAATAATAATAATAATAATAATAATAATAATAATAATAATAATAATAATAATAATAATAATAATAATTATTATTATTATTATTATTATTATTACTATTATTCAGAAGATGATCCCTATTCATACGAAACAAGCCCACAGGGGCCAATGACTTGAAATTCAAGCTGCCAAGAATATAGTGTCCTTTAGAAAGAAGCAAGAGGAGGTAAAGGAAAATAGAGATCTCGCTTATTAAAAAATAGATTAATACATTGAAAAATTGTATTAAAATGCAAGAAGATTAGTATTAGGGTAGTAATGCATTGCATGTGAGCTTGAGCCTTTGAAGTGCCAATTGCAAGACATCTTCAGGGAGGCTGTTCCACAGTCCAACGGTGTATAACTGATTCACTTAAGGTAGATTCTCGGATGAGCCTTATTCTTACGAGTCGTTTGTTTGGTGGCCGCTGATTGGCTGGTACCGGGAGGTAGGCAGCTCCCAGCCAATCAGCGGCCGCCAAACTAACGTCTCGTAGGCATAGGGATCATCCAAGAATCTACCTTAAGTGAACCAGTTATAGAGTGAAGGACTTCTGGAACTTAGAAGTTCTACAGCGAGGCACACTCACTGCATATTGGCGCTGCTTTCCAGCGAATCTGGTTGATCTCGGCAGCAAAAAGGAATCAGGGATCAACTGACTATGTAAAATATCTCTGTTAAAATACAACTTATGAAAAAGTGACAACTAAGAGACCATCCGTCAATGGTCAAAGACATAACTGCTAATACTGGGAAAAGAAAACCTACCACTACGAACCCCTCTAGCCAAAAGAGATAAATCTCTAGCAGAAGCAGACATCCACACCGAACAGTATTCTAGTAAAAGAAGGACAAATGACCTGAAACACGTTGCACCGATTTTAACACTTATTAAAATATGAGGCCAGGCCTTTCGTACAATACCAAACTTTCGTGTGCATTTGATAAAACTTTCAGATGTTCATCAAAAAAAGTAATTTTTAGTCAAAACGTTTTACACCTAAAATCCTTAAAGCTCCAGACTCATTCAGCAGAATACCATCAACCTGGAGGGGAGGAGGGGGTGGAAAGTCTGTACGAGATCTGCTAATCAACAGTTTTCGTTTTACTGAAGTTCAGCCTCATACACCGCCGCCTACACCATTCACTAATCCGCTCCATGTCCCGACTGAGACTAAGGGTAGCTTCATTTCTCATAAGCGGAGACTTTACGACACCCACAAGTGTTGCATCATCGGGATACTGAACGATCTTGTTTTCCAGGCCAACAGCCATATCAAGTGTATACACTTAAAATAACAGTGGGCCAAGAACACTGTTCTGTGGGAACTCCAGACGCAATATTTCTTGGTTCGTTAAAGATCTTATCAAGAGCAACTCGCTGCTGTAAAAAAAATGTGGCTGTTTTGTACAGAAATTTAGGATTAATGTAACAGATTGTGGCGAAACACCGAATTTGTGAAGAATCGAAGTCTGCTTTGCGTGTGTAAAATATTTGAGAAAGAATTGTAGCCTATGGAAGCCTAGGTTGAAACGTGCAAAGGGACTGTTAGGCCAACTTTCCTTTATGGAGGTGAGGTAAGGATGTTGAATGTGAATGAATGAATAGATGACAAATTTGGAACTTTTACAATGAATTGTTGGCATAGTATATGAGGAATAAAAAGGACTGAACGAGAGAAATCTGGAGAAAAAAGAAAGGATGACCTAGAGAGTTCTGAATAAAAGGTGTGTGAGAGAGGTTAACTATTACAGAAAGGTTCATAATGCAATCAAAGCACACAAAGATATACGAGATAGAGATGAGTTACTGCAGTGTAAGAAAGTTTTATCATTACTGAAGAACCTTCTGGTAGGAAGTTTTCTACACACTGGGTTCTTCTATGGTAAAGAGCTTTAATTTATATATATATATATATATATATATATATATATATATATATATATAATGTGTGTGTTTGTGTTTGTACGTATGAATATATATATATATATATATATATATATATATATATATATATGTATATATATACGTATATATACATATATATATATATATATGTATATGTATGTATGTATGTATGTATGTAGTGTATGAGTATGTATGTATGTATGTATGTATGTATAGTATGTGTATATATGTGTAATGGAGAGAGAGAGAGAGAGAGAGAGAGACAGAGAGAGAGAGATGAAGATTTCAGGTACTGAAATTCAGCACAATAGTTCTTAGCTTGAATATTCTGGTTACAAACTTCAATTTTTTTTTACATAGAATATTTACTTCCCCAATTTGTAAATCGTACAACCAAAAACAACAATTGTACAAAATGTAGTAACACATTACAGCTTTATGTATATATATATATATATATATATATATATATATATATATATATATATATATATATATATATATATATACGGCTTCCATTCTGTAAGATTTACAACTTAAAACCATGATTTCTTTCATGCTATTTATGTTGGCGTAACCTACAATTCTTTGGTTTATCATTACAATAATACAATACAAAAGTAACACCAAAATATTTTCATTATCAATTTTTTCAAAATGCCAAGTCGCTTAATATGTGTAAACGTAGCCCTACTCCAAACGCCGAAAGAGATGTGACTTATCACTGGTCCCTTCGATCCCGGGTTTATTTACCTTCCCGCGTGGGACGGTGGGAGGGGCCGCGGCCGTTGGTTGATGATGTTGGCATACCGATCCCTTGACTTCACCTTTCTTTATAGTTACAAATAATCATGTCTCCTTTGGGTAAAATGAGAGCGGAGTTTTATCACATACGAATGCTTTCGCTTACCGATAGAATGTCTAATTAAATCCATCCTAATTTAAGGTACATCGTTGCTTCAAAATTGTTACAGACTTTCCTTGTTGTTTCGGGAGTAGTACGATAGCATATCCACGTACCCAAGGTATATATACCCAAGGTATATTATTCTATATACCTTGTATATACCCACCTTGCCACCGTACCTAGACCGTGAGTATAGTCATGATGAAAATAAAATAATTTGGTATTTTATGTTCAAACATTTCTTGCTTCTGTGAATACAGGATATGTTATCACATCTATCCTGAACGTTTCAACTATCGAACATGATTTCTTACACTATGATTATATCGCTGCAACAACATATGGGTAGTAGGTACCTTACAAATCAGCTGAAAAGATCTCCTTCGGTGATCAGATTCAATTAAACTTAGATGTTTTACGAATTAAAATTCCGTTAAATAAAAAGATAACTTCCTTTATATATCAGTGTTTACATTCTAGTTTTCAATAATCCCAATTTGTAAAAATACTGATAAGTCAAGCAATCGCAAATACGATAAACGTAATTTACCAGATTCAAAATTTCCTTTTGAATTGTGCAAACTGGTGTAGGATGATCAAGAAATACTATACAGCATATACACGAATAATAATAGGCAATGATTATTATCAATAATGAAAAGCCTGAAAAACATGAATGAATCTTGAATCGAATGAAGATTTGAGAGTCCGACATGATCGGTTTTAGGAAGAATTAGACGGTATGTTATCTCTTTCGTTACAGTCCAAGAACGAAATAATTTCGAACAAAATTGTTAACAACGCACACACACATATGTGTATGTACGTACGTATGCGTGCGTATGTATATATGTATTAGACAAACTAAAGCAGGTTTTAAAGATATCCTATAAATGTTTATTAATGCGTTGGCAAGCATAGCCCTATTGCAGTATTTTCTGGCACTTCTTATTTATTAAAGCCTGAATGAGACTAGGAGATGAAGCGTTCAGCAAACCGAAGCAGCAGCAGCCCTTCCGCAATATCCGTTGGAGTCTGCTGCATGACGTCATCATTTTATTGGTAATCTGTGTCCACATACTAGTTCCCCTAGTACGTGCAGTGATATTATGCAATTGTATTTCTTATCAGACGAGGAGAATAGCCGAGAAAATGCTTTACACAGAGAAACTAATCAATATTTGTACTTTACACGAAAATTTATCTTCGAAAGTGGTTTCTAGGTGAAGTTTTTAGTCAAGAACTTCGGGTCTTTACTCTCCCAGTATCCTTCTCTGAACGAGTCCGGCTCCCAGTTAATTATACATGAGCAATGAAAAGACAAGTGATCATTCATGCATACCCACAAGCATATTTACTCAGATATTTCACAGATTCAACGATTGCTCACTTTTAAAAATATAAAAGTCTGTACATGTAAATGTATGTATGTAGTATGTATGTCGGTATATATATATATATAATATATATATATATATATATATAGATATATAGGGTATACCTATATATATATATATATCCTATAGGCCGATAGGCCATGAGGCCCACCCTGCTTGAGGCGGGTGGCGAGCGAAGCAAGCTCAACGGTGGGGCGCTGTAAGTTCCACCGGGAAATCATCATTGCCTTTCCTGCCAGTAATGAATTTTGGTCATCTTAATCACGTGTGCAAAATGACCTCTCCTGACTCTG
Organism: Macrobrachium nipponense; assembly: GCF_015104395.2. Classification (NCBI taxonomy): domain Eukaryota; kingdom Metazoa; phylum Arthropoda; class Malacostraca; order Decapoda; family Palaemonidae; genus Macrobrachium; species Macrobrachium nipponense. The sequence continues at coordinate 66,708,716 of NC_087218.1, read as the reverse complement.
TACACTCGAGTATAAAAAGATTATGAAAAGCAATTTCAATAAATAGCATATGTTTTATTACCATAAATCTAAATATGTTAGTTTGCCTTCACTTATCAGGACTCTTCAAAAATAGATAGGAGGTAATTTTAGGGGTAACTGTAAACATAGCCTAAATTTCCAATAATATCACGTTTTTTACTTTGGTTTTACTGTAGTTTTCCGTGATGAAAAAAGATCAATCATAAATATCCACAATTTTGTTTTATTCCTGAAAAAAAAAAAACTTTTATTCCTTGAATATTTACTGAAATTAAAATTATTTAAGCCTGGGTCCTTTTTTTGAGACCCCCTAAAATGTGGAGGGCCCCCCTGGGCAGGTGCCCTCTTTGCCCCTCCCCTAAATCCGGCCCTATATATATATATATATATATATATATATATTATATATATATAAGATATATATATATATATATATATATGTGTGTGTGTGTGTGTGTGTGTGTGTGTGTGTGTAATTATGCACGAATAAACGACCATCAAATACTAAACATCTGAATCCTGCAAATTTCCAATAATGGGGACTAGGGAAACTTCAAAACAAGAGTAACGATCGATATAGAATGATAATTATATATAATTCAAAGAAAGCTGAGTCATATGTACAGTACAACCACACATGTAGACGTAGTCATAGTCTGAACAACGCTGCTTACGCCATTATGGGGAACGAAGGCAACTGCCGTTGTCACCCCCTGATCAGTTCTGCTAGAGCTAGACATTAATCACTGCTTCCATAAGGAGGAACAAGTTTGCAGTCACATGGCGTAAAATTAGTTCCTGACCTAAATGAGTCTTGGAAAAACCATCTGGACAGACTTTTGAACGTACACGTTGATGTAATCGGAACCAAATCGATGGAAGAGCAAATCAGTTAATGACATCGTGATGCATAACGAGAGAAGACGCATAGGACATCATTGCTTTCCAAGCCTTGATTGTGCGTTCATATTCACTCTTTAATTACAAGAATTGACGTACCTCTTCCATAACGTCAAGTGATCCCAAACTATGCGTAATTTCCGATTAAACTGGATGTTAGGTAAGAAATAAACGAAATAACAAAGAGCACAAAAGATATTGATCATGTGTATATAAACTACATAGAATTTAATAATAAAATAATATTATTGCCTCCAAAAATAATAATTAAAGACACAGAAACTCGAGTGGTTTATCTGAGCACTTGTGTAAAAAATATGAAGCCAAAAAATAAAATATTATCTGTACGAATTTACCGTCAGTTGCTTTTAAAATATTCTATTTAACAAAAACTGACATTTCTTACTTAAATTAAATGGTACAAAGACGATAAAAAATTAAAAGCTATTGAATAATTACCAGCGCATCCACTTCTCGTTCTGCAATAGCCAATATATGCTGCATACTTTCAAAACAGTGTTTACATAGTAATGACTATAATCTACGTTCGCCTACGTAGAAACAAGATCCAGGGACTTTACAGTGAGAATTTATTAAGACCTATTGTTTAGATAGGCGTTACTTTATAATTACGCGTAGACCGATATGGTTACAGCCAAGGTCTAGCTACCCCATGGGCTTCCCAAACACGACCAGCTATACAAAACCAATGTATCGATTCACTTTACGCTGAGGTGATGAGAGGCACCTACTGCACTGTGCCCTTGAAAGGAGACAGTTTAAATAATCCAGAGAACACTGAAGATGGTAGAAAGTTCCACAATTCCAAAATAAAATTGTCTAGAAGATTAATCAAACTAGCTGGTCCTCGAGTTTGTGACTCCGTATGTATCTGTTGAACTATAGTTAAAAATGTCTACTGAACAGCACTCAAACAACATACGATACTGATACTTAAACTTTTCAAAAAGCCTTTACGAGTGCTTGGCCCTGTCCAGGATATTAAGTCTTGAGAATAAGGTTTGATTGATTTATGGATTTTAGGCAGAGACGTCAAGCATGGGACAAGTATGGCCATTAAGCACTCTTGAGAATAAGGCCTCATCTGGTACTTTAAGTTAACGACGAGCTCTAACTTGAGTGGCTCACGAAACGCCAGGGGCCAAATAGGAGACACCAGCCTCACCGCGCCCAATACCATTTACAACACTGACATGGATTTTAGGTTAATGTCAGCAAAGTTATAGTTTGATACCAACTCTTATTGTGGTAAGCCAAGAAAATATATCCAACGTCTTTAAAAATCAATTGTCACCAGTTTTAATTCCGACATTTTCTTTTTATAGTTTTAACAAGAAACTTGGGTATTGAGGCCAAACCTTTATCGTAACCGTTATGATGGCTAACCCAAAAATGTCACAGGAACACCTCAAGTGCACATCTGATTTTACATAAAAGGGAAACATAGTCAATATGACTTTTTTCTGAATGTTAAGCAACGTGACTTGCGTTGTTTTTATTGAACATTTAAAATACTACAAACCTGTGAATTCATCTTATTGAAACGATGACCAACAATTCATTGGAATGAATGAATGAATATTGTATTTTGGCCAAAGGCCAAGTACTGGGACCTATGAGGTCATTCAGTGCTGAAATGGAAATTGAGAGTAAAAGGTTTGAAAGTTGTAACAGCAGGAAAACCTCAAGGCAGTTGCACTAAGACACAATTGTTAGGAGAGGGGGTGGGCAGTAAGACGGAAGAAAAACAATATGAACGGAGGTACAGTAAAAAGAATGAAAGCAGTTGCAGCTAGGGGCCGAAGGGACGCTGCAAAGAACATTAAGTAATGCCTACATTGCACCGAATGAGGTGCACTGACGGCACTAACCCCCTACGGAGTTTACAAGAGCTTACGCAGCTCTGCCATAAGATCATGATGAAGACTAATAATGTTCCCACACTTATGTACAAATGCTAAAAAACTAAAATCTTATACGAGACAAAAAAAAAAAAAAATAAAATAAAATAACAATGCTTGAGAAATTTTGATGAGGTATACATAAACCCCACATAGAACTAATAATAAAACAAATATTAGTCTTAAAAACGGCAATTTAAAAACAGGATCTCGTGAGTGGTTTATCAGAGCACTAGTGGCTGAAAAGTAAGGAGCTAAAAATAATGTTTGTATAAATTTATCGTGACCTGCTTATGAAAATTCACTGTAAACATTTTAACCCCCTTCACAAAAATGACATGAGATTTACTCATTCATGTGGTTATATATATATATATATATATATATATATATATATATATATATATATATATATATATATATATTTGATTTTAAATCAGGAAGAAATAAAAAGCAGGATGATTATACAAACAAAGTTACAGCCACGAAGGAAAATTGAAACACTGGAGATGCTAAGTAAGAATATATTTCGTCGTATTACAAAGGTATGGTCACAGCAACTAAACATATACAGAAGCAACAAGCAAGGGCCTATATGAATGATGGGTGCAAGTCATTAGCGAACACAAAAAGGTCGGGAGGTCAGAAGACAGTCAATTGATCAAAATCGAAATCTACTGTTCCTTCTGGAACATAATGTTTTATGACTGGGTCAAAAAGAAAATAATCCGTGACTTACATTAAAATGATTCACTTGTTTGAATCTGTTTTGATTCAGTTAACCTGGGTGAATAATTTTAATGTAAGTTAGGGATTATTTACTTTTGGCCGAGTCATACAATATATGTTCCAGAAGGAACTGAATGGTAGGATAAAGAGGATTACCAATAAGTAGATTTAGATTTTAATCTGTCGACCGTTCTGTGACCTTCCGACCTTATTGTATTCCCTTATATAGGTCCTTGCTTCTGTATGTTTTTAGTTGCTGTGGACCGTGTCTTGGTAATAAGATGAAAGTATTTGAGCACCTCCAGTGTTTCAATTTTTCTTCTTGGCTGTAACTTTGTTCACACACACACACACACACACACACACACACACACACACACACACACATATATATATATATATATATATATATATATATATATATATATATATATACATATACATACATACACACACACATATATATATAAATATAATATATATAATATATATAATATATATACGTACATACATACACACACACACACACACACATATATATATATATATATATATATATATATATATATATATATATATATATATATATATATATAAATGGCGTCGTGAGGGTTGCTGGCGCTCGAGGGCAAAGTCTTTTATGGCGTCCCCAAAGGGAGGGTGGGAGGGCTATTTTCATTTGATTGTTCTAATCTTGGCAGGAAATGTTTGCATTCATTATTTTAGATATATTGTGTTGAAAACAAAATATTCTAATTGGCATAATAACATTCTGGAATGATAAAACACAAGCCGAATTTGCAAACTGAAATGGTTTATTTTACATATCAATAGATATAATGTAATTAATTAATTATTAGCCATAATAAATAAATTCCAAAATGCTGATAAGATAACTAAAATGTTGATTATAGTATAGCATCACAGTAACCAGTAACTCTTAATAACAAAAGACAAATGGCAAATTAAATAAATTTGACTAAAAAAGGAGTTAAACATTAGGGAATACAGGGGGCTAAAAATTCATGAAAATGTACTATTTGTTGCCAGCATAGAAATTAATACTAGAAAAAAATAGATTTTGTGGTAAAGACTGAATAGTTATAATGCCTGAAAAGAAAACTGATAAGAACAAAGATGAATTAGTTCACTAAATATAAACTTTTCTTTAAAGAATGTTTAACATGCGTCAAAATAATGAAAACAAAATGATTAAAGTGATGGATGCTTAGGATCAACCATACGCAAGGAAATAAAACGGCATAAAGGAGGTACTGAATAATGATATTGATAACAGAAAACCTAAACAAAGAAAAGGATTGACAATGAATTGTAGGACATTAAGTATTGATGCATGTTACTATGTGTTTACAGTTTTTTCTTTCTAGCTTTTACAGCAGCAGATTTGTATGTCACGTCATCAAAGTTTATTTCGTTTGCGATCTCTTGCTCTACACTTAGTAGAGTTAAAGCTGACAATCTAATCTCTCTTGCCCCATTGATGTTCGCAGATGCGAAGAGATAGTAAGTTTCAACGTACTAAATGATCGCGCACAACTAGCAATTGATACTGCAATGGTCAGAAGTATCTGAAGGGCAACTCAAAGGTTTGGGGAAACACTTTCATCCCCAAATATGAAAATGCAGATGCAGAAATAATAATTGTAGTCCGCAGTTCGTTATGCACAAAAAATGCTCACGAAAGAAAACGAAACACTACATTGATAGGGGTAACTATCTAATATCTTTGCACTGACAGTCACTGAACCACTTATTTCATAAGTCCGTAAAAAAATTTGATAGTATAGTAATTAACACATAATGATTACATTTATATATAATGAACATTAAAGGAAGTCAATCTTCATCAAATATAAAATATGTACTGAAAACTCATAAAAACTTAAAGATTCTAAGTTGCTGGTTTCATCACCCCATTTCCCCCAAAATAGATGTCTTCCTAACTTCAATTTGGCGCCCCCTCAATGCTGCGCCCGGGGACCTGTGTCCCCCCTCACGACGCCTCTGTATACATACATACATACATATACATACATATACACACACACATACACACACACACACACACACACACACACACACATATATATATATATATATATATATATATACTATATATATATATATATATATATATATAACGATTGGGTCTTCCGTCTAAACACGCAATCCTCGTCCACACAACTGTTCATACATAGCATAATTGCTTGTTTATTTGCTCTCCACGTTCGCTTTAGGTAACTTTCGTATGATTTTTTCTCCTGTCTTTTTATTAACATTTTAGCTTTAACTTGGTAACTGTTCCTTCCAAGTTCTTGTTTTAATTTTTGTATTTGTAAATGCAAAAGATATTTTTCATATTTTTTATTTGCATAAGTGATATTTTGGTATTCATAGTCTATAATTTTCCAGCCTTGAGGATGCATCTTGCGATGTGAAACGTTGGCATAATAAATTTGATACTTGTGAAAGACATGGCTTTACCTCTTCAACACACATATATATATATATATATATATATATATATATATATATATATATATATATATATATAATGTGTGTGTGTGTGTTTTCTGCATTCGAAGTCTACTGGGTAACCTTGTTGTGGTATGGAGTATGGACATTAGGCTTTATTATCTAACTTTGAATTTATACCCATATCAAAATCCATAGAATCACACGAAACATTGTTAGAGGCACAGCACCACCTTTTTGCATGGAAGACAAGTTTGTAAACGAAATCATAAAAATAGCAAACTAATTTGAACAAAGAAAGGAATTACCAGTAACTCTTTCCCTCTAAAATATTATGTCCGGATATGGAGATAATAAATAAGCCACCTCCCGCAAAGTGAACGTAATAGGACTCTTAAAGTCAAAAATAGCATCCATTCTCTAAGAACTTAACATGAAGATTTAAGAAGCTCAAGCGAGCGATAAAGCACGATGCGGCATTTTAATAAAGTGCCTTTTAAAGGACACCTTTACCTGCATTGTGTCCGATTCCCCTACAATCTCGATAACAAAATGATCAATTTGATTAATCGTCGGAATTACTGTGTGCTGCACACAATTCTAAAACTTACAATATACATTAATTGTATCATATGATGAATCTGAACGTCATCCATATTAGAAACAATATATTAATATTTCTTAAATAGAACCTGTGCAAAGGTTGAAATTCAATGTTATTGTTGAGAGGACGAAGATTCAAAGCATAGGGCAGCCATAAGGTAAATCAATAGCTTTAAGATCTGGATAAAAGTATTTTTATTCCAATTACCGCATTTACACTTTATGTATTTTTACCAGAATATATTGCATAATTATAAAGGTCTTATGGAAATGATTTATTGTTTCAGAAAATCAATATTTAATTATTAAATATATGACAAACTCTGCTTTGAACCAAACGCTGCCTTATAGAAATGTCAGTTATGCTGCAGACGACACACTAAGAGGACGTAGCTAGGGAAGAGAACGCATTAAGCATCAGTGATTGTTTGCAGGTAAGCGGTTTCATTAATCGTCTTCTGTCTCAAGAAAATAACTTTGTAAATTATTAAAGTAAGCCTATCTGATGACTGCATATGATGTAAACAATTGGCTCATCGCGTACCTTAGTGTTCTTGAACTACCATTTTGCTGAGGAACTCTGCAGTCCCCCTGTTAGGCCTATGAAAGAATAGTTAACGGCTGAACATGTCCGAGGTTACGCCAAGTGTGCTATACAAAGACAGCATTTGTTTAGTTTTCTCTTATTTAAAGGCAGGACTGCCAAATGAATATTAAATCAGCTGTTTAAACTAGCCATTGGCAACTCAAAGTGAAAATTTAGGTAAGATAAGGACAAGCACTTATGCGTTTCGAAGAAAGTGCCCGAGGAAAGTGCCCCGGTCCGTTGTAGCCAAAGGTTATCACTAATCTATGTTATAAGCAGAGCTAGTTAGGCTACGTCTCATATCTGAAAGACATTACCGATCCAGTAATGCAATCAGCATAATCAATCTGAACGTATTACATTACTTGTCTAACACTACCCGATAATTATTATTATTCTCTCATGCGTAATACCTATCTTTTTCAAAAAACCTTTTTACAGCGTTTTTTGGTAATTGCTCCTGAACGGATAAAAACAGCTGATATCGTTTATTAAAGAACAGAACTGCCATCTACCGGAGAACACAGAATTACTGTGAAGGGGCGCCCAAGAAACTCCTATTCAAAACCAGGAAAAAAAACAAGCTTTCATTTATGGCTATTAAAGCCTGCTTCGTGAACTTTCTTTATATGGTACCTTACATGAGAAAACAGAAAATGGAAAAGCATAAAACATTCAAAATAATAATACACAGTCGCGATATTTATTCATTTCACGTGCGGAAGTCAAGAAGCAGATCTATCGAACAGAATCTACACATGAATCTTATGCAGTCTCAGTCTCAGATCTTTCCTTAAACACTGATAGTGTTGGGCAGAGGAGACGTTACGAGACGCCTGAAAATGTGGATTCATAAGAATTAAGTGATAACCGTTTTAACAGTTAAATTTTGATATTACCTTTTTTTTTTTTTGGCTATTGTGTATTGGTCTCGAACCGTTGCAAATAAGCTTTTACACAGCCATATACAATATATATATATATATATATATATATATATATATATATATATATATATATATGTGTGTGTGTGTGTGTGTGTGTGTGTGTGTGTGTTGTGTTTTTAAGACACACTATCAGAGAACCTGAAACTACTTATATTATCATTCTTGGACACGTCCTTTCATCCATCTAATCCTATTACATTATGATTAATACCTACATAACGATATACCATTTTATGTTGTACGTGTCAAACCTGGGTAATTTTCATGTGGCTGAAAAACATAAATTGTTCTCATATAGCTAAAGCAATCATACTATATATCCATTCATATGAAAATCTAGTCAATTCCGTTTGCTTAAGCGATGACTTCACTTGTTGATGAACATTTTACGTACTGTTTGTTTGGGACGTAACTATAAGCGCAAAGACTACTTGGAATTCAACTAATAAGGTATTAATATTGAACTAAATATGAAGCAATACGAGAATATACAGTACGATAAGTTGCACGCTGAGCGTCGGCAGCGGGAGGGTTAGGCATGGCGTATTTTCTCGCTACTCTTCGGGTTCAAGCAAGACCACCGGTGGTCTTGGTTCAAGTTTTGACATAAACCTTTATTGCAATCAGCGTTGCAGCTTAGTTTTAACCGACTGTCTTTTTATGTCCTGTGAGTTGTCGTTTTATTTTTTTTTAGCACGTTATTACTTTTCCATGTAATGGAATGTCATACATCCTTGAAGTTTCGTAGTAAGATAACATAACTGAAAGACTGGTAAAAAAAAAAAAGATCTTGGTTAATGCGGTTAGCGATCATTATTTAAAGATGAGCTTACGTCCTGTTCATCCGTTTTCATGAGGCAATGCTACATCTCTTTATCAATATTATGCTGCGTGAGTACGTGACTAAATTAACTGTCGATTATAATATATATATATATATATATATATATATATATATATATATGTATATATATATATATATATATATATATATATATATATATATATATGTGTGTGTGTGTGTGTGTGTGTGTGTGTGTGTATGTGTGTGTGAATGTCTTTTACTGTAATACTACAGTGTAATATGAAAATAAAAGGCCCATAAAACACTATTTTAACGTTGCAACCATATATTTCGAGCACTTCCTTCTGTGGTCCTGATCACTGACTGGTAAAGTATGGACACAGGATGTCTAACAAGAGTATATATACAGGTGTGGCAGTAAGTCTCTGTTGGTGACCCAGGAAGGGTGGAAATTAAATTATTCCCTGGTGATTTTTGGCCTCGTATGGGCGCAAGGGCTGGTGACCCGTCCAGTGGTCTTGAAGGAGCGGCCTATAAGGATTAGTTCGTCGATGTCATCCGATTTCCAGTGTCCTGACAAGCTCATAATGTTGGTTTGATTGATGATAGCGGATGTCAGCATCTTCCTTTTGTATGGACAGCTACTTTTGAAAACCAACTCCGCCCCACTCCAGTCAATAGTATGGCCTTTGTCTCAAATATGTAGGAAAATCCCCGAGTTCTCTGATGGATATCGCACTGATCTTTTGTGCTCTGCTAATCTTTGCGAGATGTTTCTAACGGTTTCCCCAACGTAAATCTCATTACAATTGCTACACGGTATCTTGTAAACTCCGGCTCCTTCTCCTCTTTTATTTAGGTATACGTTAATGAGCGAACTCCCGATGGATTTGGGATAATGGAAGATGAAATGATTATAGACGTGCGGTGTTCTGTGGCTTTTTGGATGTTTTCATCGTACGGAAATTTGATTTTATTGTCGACGTTTATTTGTCTATTGTGAGTCGGACCTCTATAGCATATTGTATTCGCTTTATTTATAGCCTTCTCAATAATGTTTGGTGGGTAAAACAGTTGCATTAGGTGTTGGCGGATCGTGTTGAATTCTTGATCTACGTACCCATTTGAACATATTCTAAGCCCCCTGAGGAATAAGTTGCACGACCATGATCTTTACGGATACATCGTGGTAACTTGAGAAATGAATATATGAAACAGCTAAAGTAGGTTTTCTGTGAACGCATATCTATTCTGTTCTCTTATGATTATTACGTCTAGGAACGGCAATTTCCCGTCCTGTTCTCATTCTGTTTTAAATTTTACAGTCGGAACTAGCGAATTTAGTTGATTAAAAATTTCATTGAAATCTCCCCAGCTATCATCCCAGTAAGTAAAAATGTCATTTACGTATCTAAGCCAGACCATATTGTGGGGTTTGATAGAGGTCAAAATTTCAGTTTCGAAATATCCCATGTATAGGTTTGCTAGAAGGGCGGATAGGAGACTGACTGCCCATGCTACAACCAAATTTTTGTTTATAAAAATTACCATCGAAAGAGAACACGTTGTTAGTTACACAGAGGTTGATTAATTTTATTTATTGTTTTGTCTATACCAAGGGGAAATTGTTCTTCATATGGTTGTAACTTCCTCTTTGGAAAGGACAACACGTCGGCGATTGGGACTTTGGTAAATAATGATTTGACGCCAAGGCTGAGCAATCTGATGTTATTTGCTGGGATACTTAAGCTGTTAAATTTTTGTATAAAATCCTCTGTTTGTTTAACGTGGGAGGATGAGAATGTTCCTAGAAAGGGTGATAACAGCTCTGCAAGCCATTTGGATATTTTATACATGAAAGCCCCTGCTAGATATTATGGGGCGCAGAGAAATCCCATCTTTATGTGTTTTTGGGAGGCCATAAAAATTGGGGAGAGAGGGGTTGATTATCTTGAATGACTCTAGTAATTTTATACAAAAATTTAAGAGTTTAAATATCCCAATAAATAACATCAAATTGCTCAGCCTTAACGTCGAATCATTATTTACCAAAGTCCCGATTGCCGACGTGTTGTCCATTCTAAAGAGGAAGTTACAACCATATGAAGAACATTCGCCTCTTGGTATTAACAAAACAATAAATAATAAGATCATGGCGGGTGCAACTTATTCCTTAGGGGGCTTAGAATATGTTCAAATGGGTACGTAGATCAAGAATTCAACACGATCCGCCAACACCTAATGCAACTGTTTTACCCACCATGCATTATTGAAAAGGCTATAAATAAAGCGAATACAATATGCTATAGAGGTCCGATTCACAATAGACAAATAGACGTCGACAATAAAATCAAATTTCAGTACGATGAAAACATCCAAAAAGCCACAGAACACCGCACGTCTAATCCTTTCATTTTCCATTATCCCAAATCCATCGGGAGTTCGCTCATTAACGTATACCTAAATAAAAGAGGAGAAGAAGCCGGAGTTTACAAGATACCGTGTAGCAATTGTAATGAGATTTACGTTGGGGAAACCGGTAGATCCATCTCGCAAAGATTAGCAGAGCACAAAAGATCAGTGCGATATGCATCAGAGAACTCTGGAATTTTCCTTCATATTAGGGACAAAGGACATACTATGGACTGGAGTGGGGCGGAGCTGATTTTCAAAAGTAGCTGTCCGTACAAAAGGAAGATGCTGCAATCTGCTATCATCAATCAAACTAACAATATGAACCTGTCAGGAGGACACTGGAAATCGGATGACATCGACGACCTAATCCTTAGGCAACTCCTCAAGCAGGTGTCCAAGAACATCCGAACACCAGACGAGTCCCCGGCCTTGCGCCATACGGGAGTTAATGAATGAGGCCAAAAATCACCAGGGAATAATTTAATTTCCACCCTTCCTGGGTCACCAACAGAGACTTATTGCCACACCTGTATATATGCTCTTGTAAGACATCCTGTGTCCATACTTTACCAGTCAGTAATCAGGAGCACAGAAGGAAGTGCTCGAAATATATGGTTGCAACGTTAAAATAGTGTTTTATGGGCCTTTTATCTGCATATATATATATATATATTATATATATATATATATATATCTATATATATATATATATATATATATAAAAAATAAAGGTATATGCCACGAGGGAAAATAAACAACGGAGTATCCGCGAGATCTTTCGACATTCAAATTCAAACGCCCTTTACTTAGAAGATGAACTGACTTACATGAAGAAATGACAATACACGAAAGGTTGTATAACTGACAGATAGGGATTATAAAGAGATTAGTACCTAGAATCCGACACACCAGGAAGATGAGTAACCTTTCCAAACAAGCAAAAACATGGGTACAATTAAAAGTTTAACACAATCTGCTCAGACACAAGGACAAGACAATTAAAGGATTATTATAGGTGACAGCTATTCAGAACTTTAGTAAACAAAAACATATTCACAATACATATTCACAATACATATTAAACATACATATACAACGAAGATATCTCTAAGGCAACTAATTTTTATTTAAGTCTCTAATTATATCCTTGAGGTCATTCTTAAACATGATACAAATACAAGGGTCTAAATGAAACAGGCCACAACTAATATTGAAATTACAAAGAGAAGTAAGTTGTATTAAAGCAGATTCTAAAAGATTTCATGATAAGACATCTTTTGACCTTGCAATTACTGAACTACCAATCCAATTTATTCGGTGGTTGTTTTCACTTAAATGAATGAATATTGGATTAGATGTTTGCCCAGTTTTTACAGGATATTTATGCTGGCTTAACCTTACTTCTAAGCCCTTGCTCGACTGTCCGAGATAAAATGAGGGACAATCCATACATGGAATTTTATATATTATATTGTTGCTTTCTCTGGGGCCATTTTTTATTAACATTCCTTTTAGTGTGTTATTATTGGAAAAAACAAGGTTGACCTTAAAGGCTTTTAGCAATGATTTAATGGTTTCAAATCCGTTAAAATAAGGCAAACTGAGAATGTTCTTAGAATTTTCTTTCTCCGTGTTACTTACACTATAAAATTTTTTGTGGGCTTTATTATAACAAATATCTAATATATGTGAAGGATAACATAAATCTTTCCCTATTTTTCTTATGCATTCAATTTCTTGATCCAAATATTGGGGACTGACAATGCGCAATGCTCGTAAAAACATAGAAGTAAAAATTGATATTTTTATGTTAAGATGGTGGCCTGAATAGAAATGAACATAAGTTAAGTAAAGTTAATCATGTTGACATGATTAAAGGTATTGTTTACGGAGCTGCCAACGTTAAGCATGAAAGTAACTTCCCTGCTCGCTATAAGAAAAGTTTGACCGATCTTAAAAAGGACAATACTATCCACATTACAAAAGCTGATAATTCAAATAGTATAGTAATTTTAGATAAAGCTGACTACATATCACGTATGCAAGCCCTACTGGATGATGATGTGACTTATAAAAAACAACAAAAAAATCCCCTTGATCAAGTCATAAAAAAACTTCAATAGCACAGT